>NC_088602.1:191963689-192264939 GCF_036013475.1 Columba livia | reverse complement strand
TATAAATAAGAAATAAAATGCTTACTGTGGACAGTGTGTTGCATTGCAAGTGAATGTCCTGGGGCTGGAAAAATGGTTATTTTCAAAACATTATTCTATAGTGCTATCTCAATCTTTTAAGCAATAACTGCATCTAAAAGTGGAGTCTTTCCAAGCTGATGATTTTATAAAATGACCACAAGCCATGATCAAGAGTAAAACTGGAACATAATGAATGTTTTAACTGATGAATTACAGGGGGTGCAGAGAAAAAATGATGTAAGAGAAGTCACATTCCAGACTAACACTGGAAAACTTTTTTTTTTTTTTTTTTTTTTTCCCAGAAAATAACCTCTAGTTTCACAAAAGAGAAGCATTCACGTGACTATGAGTTTTTATTTCTTTTCTCAATCTTACAGCTATTTCATCTCAAGGTCATGGAAAATTAAATTGAGACTCTGACAATTCCATCTTTTCATAAAACTAGTCAGGTATGACAGCACTATCAACACCAAAAAGCTAAGCTACTCAGTGGTTATTGTGCGGTATCTGATACCTGCAGTAGATTAAGCACAAGCAAGAATCTGTCTTTCAGTGTGTGCTTAGGATATAAACAAAAAAAAAGTTTTTTTTTTACAAATTCCACTTATTTTTTCATTCATTTTCATGTACTAACAGGTCTTCCAAATGTTCCAAGATTATTTTTTTTTTTTTACCAGAAGGGTGTAATGATTGTCAGTTAAAGCAGCTGACCTGGACCATTGCAGTTTAATAAATTAAGGTTACCTACTGCTCAACATGTTTAAAATATTTACTAACCCCAAACAAATATTAAATGTAAAATTGACCTGAAACAAATATAAAATTGTCAAAAGATATTGCATCAGGCAATTATTGTAACATGAAGACAAGATAAAATGTGGAAAACTGGTTTGGTACTGTTACCTGATTTAGAGGAGGTCTACTGAAACTGTACCTTCTTTTTAAATATCTGGGGATAAATTGCCTGTGTGTTACAAGAGAAGTAAAACATGGACATCTAATACACATCAAAATGAATTATAGCACACTGAGCTAAAATATAAACTGCAGAATCAAATATATTTGATACATATCAGATGTAGCTGGTTTGAATCTGTGGCTAACTCCAACTGTGCGTATTAGTGACTCCATTTCTCCTGACCGGCTCCAGTTTACATACTGAGCATGACATCATATGGTAAGGAATACCCCTTTGGCCAGCTTGGGTCAGCCATCCTGGCTGTAGTCTCTCACCGCTTCTTGTGCGCCTGGTAGAGCATGTGTCTACAGAGCACCTCATCTACCCAGTCTTCCTGGTTGGGTAGTAGACCCATACTATAATGTCAGTTGTCCCTGCCCTCCCTTTAGTCCTGACCCATAAGCTCTCAGTCAGCTCCTCATCTATCTCCAGGTGGAGCTTCCTGGACTCTAGCTGGTCATTGATATAGGGGACATGACCTCCTCACCTTCCCTGCCTGTCCCTCCTAAAGAACCTGTATCCTTCCATTCCAACACTCCAGTCATAGCAGCCATGCCATCACATCTCCATGATGCCAATAAGATCACAGTCCTGCATGCCTGTGCGTCTGTAACTCCTCTTGTCTATTACCTATGCTACTTGTGTTTGCATAGAGGCATTTAAGTTGGGCCCCCGATGAAGCTGATCACTAACAAATATCAAGCTGGGCTATCCATTACCTAGTTAGGAGGGTGAATGTGTCACTCAGAGACAGACAACAGGAGTTCAGTACTGACAGGACCAGGGTTTGCCCAGGCAAACTGCTGGGGGTGCTGGGGTTTTGAGGGTGTCGCGATTGAGACGGACAGACAACATGGACCAAGTTCTTAAGTAGAAACTGCAGTCTCCATTTATTTCCACAAAAGCCTTTTTATATAGTTTTTACCAGCTCAAGTGTCTTTTTAGTTACAAGCTGCAATAGTAACATATCTTCGGCTAATTTTGCTAGCATCAATGTTACTCTTTTACTCCCTTCTTTCTCACGGGTAGACCTTAGTATCTCCAGATGCTCCTTTACTCCCATCTTTCTCAGGGGTATATCTTAATATATATATATAATATATATACACCTTAATATCTTCAAGGCCAATCTGTTCCCATACCCTCTGTCAGGGAATCCACGGACCCACCATAGTCCCCCACAAGACGGTCAACTGGAAGACCTATTTGTATATGTATCTTTGTCCCTGGGAGTGAGACAACTCAAGAGAGAAAGGATCCAAGGACCAGGTACAAGATGGTCCATATTGTGCATACTGTACATATACGTTGTACACATATATAATTGTAGTTCCCGTTAACAGATTTTCTTTCTACTCAGCCAAAGAGGGGGTCAGGATGAGGCTTTTAGTATAATTTGATTTTGTGTGAGTACTGAGTATTTTCTGTCTGGGTTGGTGTCTGTGGCCAGTCATGTATATATTCATAAGCATACCACATACTGTATGTGTGCCTGTGTGCCATCGGGCACTGCTCGTTGGACCTGGGGAAATGAAGCTGCAACAGCCTGGTCCTGGTCTCTTTCAGACTATGGGATTCATTACGCCCTACCAGTGACAAAAACAAAAAGATTGGACATAAAAAACAAACTGAGATGTCATCTAATCTTTAAAATTTTATAACACCACAGAATAAAAGAGAGAATATCCACCTGTAGAATACTCTGTTCTAATATTAAATTTCTAGGAAAAATGTGACAGAGAATGTCCTAAACACATTTTTCTGTAGTTGTCTGTTTATAGTAATTCTTGTATCTAGGAGTCTTTGCTGATGAAGGCAGAACACTTATAATTGAGTGATCCTGAAAGCATAATCAGTATAACATTCTTAGGGACTATTTCAGCTTAATTAGTTTTTATTTATTTAAATTTCCTTAGCACTAACCAGCTGTCACAACCCTGTCACCTGTAAAAGAGAAGGTCATCCAGCTTTTGAAAAGTTTAGAAAGCTTCTAATTTTTATTACTGATTTTGTTGATGTTTCAAGCAGTGCGACACTTTTCAGTTAAGTAAATTTTTACACAAATATATATGTTTTATCATTATAGAGAACATACACAAAAATAGGTAGTTAAAGCTAATTATGCAACATGTTTGTAGAATTATATTCCTCATCATCAGAATAAAACCCCTAAAAAATGAACATGAGTTCTTTAAAATGTATGATGGATGATATATCAAAGGCAGATTCCTTGTAACGTTGTTTGCCTCTTACATATAACACTAATCTTAACATAAAAGGCCATATCTTCTCTCCATTGAGAGGATTTGTTTTTTCTTAGTTGGAAGTCTTTGTTCTAAATGCTTTATCATGGTGAAATGTACAGTAATGAATATGGCATTTCGGCATCGTTATTACACATTAGATTACCCATTGTCTTCAAGTTGCTAAAAGTCTGGGACTCATACTCTTTTGTTCAAAGCATTTAAAATGGCATCTGCATGTTTTTTAGTCATCTGTGTT
This sequence comes from Columba livia, assembly GCF_036013475.1. Lineage (NCBI taxonomy): Eukaryota > Metazoa > Chordata > Aves > Columbiformes > Columbidae > Columba > Columba livia. Next base: position 192,261,458 of record NC_088602.1, on the reverse strand, counting down.
CTCTGCTATTTTGTTGTACATTTATTACAATTATGTGAATGTGTACTGGTGTTTCTTTTTTGATTTAGTAAAACTTCATATGTGAAAGCTACATCTCTCAATGACATTTTCCTCATTTAATATTTCAGACAGCTGGCAAAACCCTCTTAGCTTGCTAAAATGTTATGGTGTTCATTTAAAAAATTTGGATACTAGTTTAAGATATTACCCGGAGTGGTGAAGTCTTAGGAAACTTGAAAGGGAAGGATTAATATTTCAGCTCCAGGCTGCAAATTCTCGTTTTCTACTTTTTGAAAGAGATCAACTATGTACCTGCATGGTTTAAGCTTATTGACAAATGATTTCTAACTACAGTGCTGCCTATCCTTCTAAATGCCAATTGTGGTGGATAAAACTAAGAGGTGTACAGAACCTGAATTTCTTTCCCAGCCTTGGAGAAAGGGAGGTCTCCCCACTAGGGTCAAGAAATCAGACCAAAATCCCAAGGTTTGCCTTGTTCTCTTTGTAGCTTTTTCTTCAGCATACCAGGTCTGTGTGCACAGATTTAGTGTCTGTGAAAGCTTCTGTAATTATACCTGTGGAGTCTGAAGTCCTTTTATGTAGTCACAAAGAAAACAAAGTGCAAGCAGCAGTCAAACCCATTTTCCCTCTGGCACACTTCAGCCTTGACCTGGTGATACACAACTCTAGAGGTGATAAAATGTCATTCCCTATTCTCCTCTGAGGTGATGCTGCTTGACCGCAATTTATAGGAAGGGTACAAATCAGGTCACCTTAGACAAAGACACATACCTACAAACTTACAAAATAGCCAGAAATGGGAAGTGGTTCTGAAAAACAAAATCGTATGTCCAGGCAGGAACTGCAGAGAATTCAGTACACAAAACAGTCATAACAAATTCTCTGTACTCAAATATGTGATCTAAACCAAGGGTAACAAACTCATTTACACAGTCTTAAAATTACATTCAGCCCTTTGAAGGCAACCACGAGGCTGATGTGGCCCTCAGTGAAAATGAGTTTGACACCACGATCTAAACCGTCTGTGTTCTAATTTTCTATGATGTGCTTGTACAGTTCACAACATATTGGACTTTTCTGCCATTGAAATCTTTAGAAAGATTTCACACAACATAAATAAAGAACTTAATCTGATTTTTCCTTAGCACTCACCCAGCCTCCTCAGGAAAACAACCAAGACCTTCAAAATCACTAGTAGGTTCAGCGGCAGAAGCACTTCTGCAAATAGAGAACTGTGGTTGTCATCATACTTCAGCTAGAGAGTTAGTTACAAAAAAGGGTTGAGGCAACAGAAATGGTTCCTCATCAGCCTGGGCTCCACATCAAGCTGATGTGTTCACAAAGCTCTTTATTTCTGAGAAAGCTTGTTTGAATAAAAAGAAGTATCTTTAAATGGCATTGGTATGTCCCATGCAAACACACTCTTTCTGCAGGTGCATTGTATTCTGTAGAAAATCGTGTAGCTGTGAGTCCTCATCCTTTCATTTTTCATGCTAAAATTAACAAGTACTATTCACTATCTAGAACCACGGGAACCCATTGTGGATTGAGACTGAATAAGAAGATACTTTCTCAGAACATCAATGAGATAGGTTAGTATGAGATGTATGTAAAGACAATTTAGTAGGTTTCTTCCTTTTGTAAGTCATTTTAATTAGAGCATTGGTCAAAGAAATTATTGTTCTGGTGTGAATATAATAGGAGACAAAAAGCAATTTAACTATCTTCCTGTCTTTCAATATTCCACATCTTACCCTGCCCTAGCACCATACTGAGATCATTTGTATTTCCAAAGCAGCACTGTAGATCCTTCCTGACTCCCTGGCACCAAATCTCAAACAAAAAGGACCAGCACATTTCACTTATATAAGGTTGTGTTACCTCTAGAGCAGAGTAGCAAGGCAAGTGGTCCAAACAGGACCAAATGGGATCAAATGGGAACCACCGCAAGAAAATACCCCTTTAAATAGTACATATAAGGAGAAAGCTGTATCCCTTCCTTTACAAAAAGAATGTATTCATTCTTATTTGTAGTGTTGTAGTTTGTTGTATTTGTAAGAAAAACACTGTATTAGGCAACATCCCTTTTTGGAACTACAATTAGAAGTATTTTGAACACAAATCCAATAAAGTAAAAGTACTATTGTAAAATCAAGATGCTTTAGTCAAAAAGACTGCTTTCTCTGAAAAATTCTTTGCTGATTACGAGTATTTTTTTTCATTTCCAGAAAAATTCATTCTATCAGACTTGAGAACTCTCTTATACTGTGTAGCTAAGTAGGAGTTTCTATTTCAGGTTCACCATTTGTCAAAACTACATTGTAAGCACGGCAAAAAAATTAACTTCTTATTTTTTCTTTTGTAGTTTTTGAGGGTCTTTCATGATTTTCCAAAGTTCTCAGAATGTATATACAGTTATATTGCATTCAATTAGCATTTTGTTTATATGGCTGTAACTATAACAAAAGATAGCTGACTAATGAATTTTAGAGGTATGTAATGCTTCCATCACTGGATTTCCCAAGAATGTCATTTAGATTTGATGTCTATGCAGAGACAGAAAAAGATCAATCAAAACTCTTAGCCTCTAAGACTAAGTTGTTTTTGTGTTACTTTTCTCCCTTGATAGTTTTCTGTAGAACTTAAGGTAGACATCAAAATATGCTGCTTATACAGGCCAGTGGTAATATTCTGCTTGACTCCCAAGGCTCAGTGGACATTGTATTTAGGGTATAATGCACTTGGAACACCAGGCTTTGTTCAGAGTTAAGCTATCACTTCAGTTTTTACCTTAATAAAACTGATGATGCAATACAAACTGGATGAGCAATGGGAACTAAATTATCATTGCTCTAATCTGCAGTAAGAAAAATAAATGTACAGCTTTGGGGAAGAGAATCAGTATAATATTATCTTGCAAAACCCATGAGGGTATTGAACTGGACAGGACCTCTCAGGTCAGCAAATGCTGTTCCCTATCACATTACAAAAGCCCGTGCAGAAATATAGCAAACTTCATCCTAAAGCAAATTGTTTCTAAGCTTTTCCACTTCTTTTTATACTAGTTCTAATAGTTCTAACATATATTTATTCTTTATTATTATGTGTCACTTGTTTTCATGCAAACATGGCTCTTTATTTCTCTTTCCTCCTATTGCCCAGATGTAAAGCCCTTAAAATTCTTACAGGGAAAAAAGTGAACAAGTTTCATTTCAGCTTTCATGGAAGACTGAGCAGACCAAGCCCCTTGAGTGTGTTCTAAGAAGAGACTGCTCTCTCCTGCATCAGCCAAACTAGATTGCTTCTGCCTTTTAATTAGTCTTCTGTCAACTTGGCTGATCAGATTTGGGCACATCAGTTTGGTAAGGTGTCTCGATCTCCTTGTGTTCTCAGTTCTTCCCTATGTGTAGTAGAAATATTTGCAAATTATTCCTTGGAATATTTTAAATACTCTGAAGACTGCATTTGGATGTTTTGATAACTGCATCAAACTGCTGCATTTACTTCCAAATTCTAGTTGTCTAATACAAAACTATATTCAAAAGATGACTTACACAAATAATAGCTGTTAGTATTACTGGCATAATATCTTAATCCTGTTTGTTATCATAAACAAGGTAATTTATAATGCCAGTTCCATCTTCAACCAACTTTTTGTTCTATTTGTCCTCTTCAGCTTTGCTAAGCATTCTCTAAAGTAATACAATTTATATCACTTCACTGAGTTCCAGATAGATGAGATTTACCATATTCCCCTTATCTAGACAGTTCGCTTGCCCCATAAAACTATTCAGTTAGTTAATAAAGATAGCTCACATTACTCATTTGCCTCTAATTAGTAATTTTTTCAGTGTTTGTTTAAGTTTCTAGAGTGCTTCCATCTGATATTGTCCTTCTTTACTGTTCAGAAAAGGATGATTATGATAACAATGCACAGGATAGGACCCTGACATAGTGCAAAACCTATCAAAAGCTGAGGTTTTTGGGCTTTGTGTTTGGGTTTGGTTTGTTTTTTTGTTGTTTTGGATGCATTGTTTTGTTGCTTTTTGTTTTGTTTTAGTTTTTGTTTTGTTTTCTTTTTATACTTTAGCAAAAATTTTATAGCTTATCTTCCACATAAGGATCTACTGGACTGAATCTCAGAGACTGTGCAAAAAAATGAAGATATCAGGAAAGTGTCTTTAGGTTTAGAGTGGCAGAAAGATTAGCTGCATGAAAACATGGATAGATGAGAAAGAAGCAGGACAGTGTGGATATGTCAGCAGCAAAGAGGATGTGATCAGTAAATAAAACAAAAGAAAGAATGAAAAAATGGGAGTAGGAAAGAGACTGGGGGAATATAAAACTGAGAAACTGGAAAAAGAACACAAAACTTTCTTTTTTGACGAATAAGGACATAGAAAAAGGAAGGAAAAAAAAGGTAGGAAAAAAATTTTAAAGGAAAGAGAACATCATAGAATTATAGAATCATAGAATTATAGCATAGTTTGGGCTGGAAGGGACCTTCAGAGGTAGTCTAGTCCAACCCTCTGCAATGAGCAGGGACATCTTCAATGAGATCAGGTTGCTCAGAGCCGCATCCAGCCTGGCCTTTAATGTTTCCAGGGATGGGGCATCTACCACCTCTCTGAGCAACTTGTTTCAGTGTTACACTACCCTATTGTAAAAAATTTCTTCCTCATGTCTAGCCTGAATCTCCCCCCTTTTAGTTTAAAACCATCACCCCTCATCCTGTCGTAACATACCTGCTAAGAAGTCTGTCCCCATCTTTCTTATAGGCTCCTTTTAAGTACTGAAAGGCTGCAATATGCTCTCCAAATACATAAAATTATAGGGGAAGATACTACGAAAGGAAGAATGAAATAAACAGAGAAGTACATAGGAAAGAATAAAGATGCCAGAACTAAAGAGTTTGCTCATTGAAATGTAGCGTTTAAGAAAGATAAATGAACACAGGTTGGAAAATGTACAAATGAGAAATCACGAACAACCCACAGAAGTCAGTATCTTTCCTTGTTCTACCAATGTGTATTAAATAAAATTAACAGGGCATCCAAGTGGTTCTGCTAAACTAAGGAGAGTTGTTGGCCATTCAGAAAGACATCTCCCAAGTGATTCATGGTTGCAAGTGAGGCAGGGACTTGTGCAACAGCAGCAGCTGAAGACACTCGGCAGCTCACTGTACTAGGCTTTATTGAATAATGAGCCTGCAGTACAGGCCATTTCTAGAGCAGTTTCTTGATCATCGGAGGAAACTATAGATCCCTGAAAACCACAACATTAACCACTTACTTTTTTTTACGACACTACGATTTCTGGTAGCCAAAACTGTAACATGCATATTCCACCATGACTGAGCGTGGGAAAGGGGACCTCTTATTGCCCTTCAATACTGAAATACTCACTTTCTCCTATAGGTATCTGACCCTTCTACAGAACAGTAAGGATACAAAAGAGACTAGAGTAAATTTAATCAAATACATGCTTCCTTTGATGTTTGTTACTTTGTTTAAGGTTTCACTTTGACACAGCCATATGCTCTTATTCAGAGAGAAGTTAAAATGACCTGTAAAGTCTTGCACTGACTTTTCTAGGATTTGAAGGTGCACAGCATTTGAGGAGTATATGTCCTGAAAGAGCAAATTCATTAGAATAAGAGCAAGTCAACAGTCTCATGAACAGAGAATATAGAAGTTCACCAAGAGTCTGAAGAGGGTTTTCTATAACACTTTTATCTCTTAGATGAAGTTATTATTATTTTTATATATTTATACTCTCTCTACTCTTTTTTATACAGGAGCATAATTGCACTGTAAGTTTTTTTCTGATCTTCAATTTCTAGTTGGATTAAATTGCTTGTTGTACCTACTGCAAAAGCCTTTTTCCCATCAAATATATGATGGGAACATTTCCATTTCTGTTGGAGATGTTACATGCAGTTTAGGAGGACCTTCACTGCATTTGCCCAGGACCATAGGCAGACACAGCTCATGGATGTTTATTAGCAATATTATGTCTCTGCTCCAAGGAACTATGAGTCTACACACAGCACAAAAAAATGTTGACAAAGGACAAGAACATGAGGAAGAGGAACAAGGGGATGAAGATTAAGATAATGCAAGCTAAAATCATTAGCTGTGCTTAATTTCAAACAGTATTTAGGGAAGAGTTTATTTACCATGTTATCTTAAGGAACAAACTGATGTTTGTAAACTGTATTATAAAAAATGGAGTCCCTTTCTCATGTAATCTTATTGAATGACACTTAATGAATGTCTGCAGGTCTATTGACTTGAAGAATGTAGAGTTTTTTCTTTCTCCTGAGGTATAACAATTTTATTAGGAAGCAGCTATGAATATTTGAGAAGAGTCAAGCAAGTATTGGGTGAACTGCGAAAAAGGTTAACAGAGTCCTTGTCATGAGTGTTAGAAAACATAAAAATTGAGTGGGTGTTTGTTTGTTTGTTTGTGGGATATTTTTAACTTTCAGAGATTTTGGTAGAGAATGATCCTACCAGTGTCAGACAAGAACAGAATCAAGTCATTTCATTAGATATATAATTAATAGGAAAAATACAATGTTAGTTATATATGTAAAAGTGATATTGCAGCTCTTTAGTCTTGCTGGAGAACAGTTACCAATAAGTGATGCCACTGACAACATCTGTATAATGCATCTGCAGTGCAAACTGGGGATGCTTAATCTGACATCAACTCAAACAGCAATCAAAAATAAGCTATTTTTCTGCTGGAAAACATGGTTTACCTTACTAAAAGAAAAACAAACAAGCAAACAAAAAACACCTTAGGGTTGGCCAGTCAGTTAACCAAATGGAGGTTTTTGTTATGTCTCCATATTTAAAACCAGACATAAAGATTCAAACACTCATCACTCATGGAAATATATAAACCACCACAAAAATAACTCACTTTTAGTTTACCGGAAGCAAATATTGAACTCTACAGTAAACAAAATCTAGGAAAATATAACGTAAATCCATGAAAACCTGGATACTAAAAGTGAATGATTTTTAACTTACTAGGTTTAGGTGCCATAAGATGAACTTCCTACTTTAATCAAGTTTTATATTTGTGATCATTGCTCATACATCTCTTACAATTTAACAAATTAGACAACAAATTGTGCACTACAATAAATAAACTGCAGTACAGTGCTGACAGTTTTGTCACTTTTATAATAGACTTAATAAGATAACACAGTTTTAAAAATCTCTTCTAATTGTATTTTTTCTATTGCAAACATTTGTATTAATAGAACAATTTATATAAGCATCAAGACATAAATATTTGATCATGGTTATAAAATAAGAGGGATGTTATCCCTCTGTGGTCTTAACATTTCTTGTAATAAAGTTACTTTTTCTATTAAATAATCTTTTTTTCTATATCTATATTTGTTGCCAAGCTCATGTAATAAAGAGGTCAAGAAAAGTACTGTTAAAAATACGACTATGGTTTGTTACTTTATTAGTGTTTTTAATCATTCATTCATTAACTTGTCCAGAATGTCCATTTTTATAAAGTAAGAGTATAAAATGTGGTCCCTGACAGTATCCTGCTTCATAAAATACTGTCGATAATAATTCTATGTAGAAATCCCATCATATAAGTTCCTATAAAGTTTGTCCTTGGATTTGGATCAACAAATCATACTGTCAGAAGCTGATAAGGCATTCTCATTATCAGATTCAATTCAGCTTATTAATAACAGTATTACCCCATGTTCTTGTGGAATCTTTGCATTAATTTCTTAATTGACAGCAGTGGAGTCATACCACTTTATATTGGATTATGTTATACTGCAAAGTGGATCCGTTAAGAAATGAATTGTGATTGCTTTATTTCAGATCCTCTCCCATTCCCTAATGTTTCACTTCTGTGACTGGCAAAATTATGGGGAAAATTATTCTGGGAGTTATTGAAAAACATATGAACGGCAACACAGTCACCGGTCCCAGTCAGCACAGGTTCATGAGGGGAGAATTCTGCTTAACAAATTTGATTTCTTCTTATGACGAGGTGATCCACCTAGATGACCAACAGAAGCCTCTCAGTGTGATCTTTTTGGATTTCAGTAAAGCCTTCAATACTGTCTCTCACAATATCCCCCTGGACAAGATGTCCAGCATACAGCTGGATAAACACACAATGCAGTGGGTGAGCAATTGGCTGATGGGTGGGGCTCAAAGGGTTCTAGTAGCTGGGGTTATGTTGGGCTGGTGACCAGTCACTTGCAGGGTTCTGCAGGGATCCATTTTAGGGCCAGCTCCCTTCAATGTCTTTATAAATGACTTAGACTCAGGACTTGACAGAATACTTAATAAGTCTGCTAACGACACAAAATGACACCTTTTATTTTACCTTCACACTTGAATGTTATGTTCAAGTTGTTGTTTTCCTCTTTGATTTAATTGTTTAAGAGACATTTTTTCTTAATATTGCAAGGCACAAAATTCAAACTCTGGTCTGAGCAAGGACACCTCTGCTGAAATACTGGCGTTGCATCCAGTATTGTTTAGGGTCAACATGTGGCATTTTATGATGTACTTCATGGTTTCTGATGACAGCATATTTCATTCTAATGTGACCTGGAGAGAAATAAACAGAGTGTTGTACTCTAGCAGAGTAGGAAACAGGGAATAATGAAATGTATGCATTATTGCAACAGAGGTCAAAGTTTTACTTATCCCAGCTTGGAAGTGGTACAAATAATCAACCTTATTTCCAGGAGTCAGTTCAAACACAAGTCAGAGGACACGTTATGTGGCTACCTAGAAGGTCAGTAATTGGAAGGCATAATTATTACAAGCCAATAGTGAGAGCATTTTCAAGAATAAGTCTTCTTCAGAAATACTGGTAGTTGAGTCTCTGCCTTGGGCATGAGACATGTCTGTCTGATTAAATAATTCACCTAAAAGGATCTGTTGTGTGGACAGTGTCTCAGCATGTCTAGAGTTTTCAGAAGGGATTCTGCTTCCTGGAGTTTCACACAGCACCCATATAAAGCTGATAATGATTGTATGATACAACAAGAACTAGCATTTCACTCCATCATTTTTGTTGCTGTGAGCACTGGGAATTGTCAGTCTTTTCACTATTCACTTTTAACAACATATTGCTTTCAGATCCCACAGAATTTCTGTTCTCTCTCATGTTTTTCAGTCGTGTTTATTCAATGCATGTGGGTACTAAAATACTTCAGGTTGACTCAAATTGGTATTTTCTCATTAAAAAGATACCTGCCATAAGTATCAGGAGAATCCTGCTTTGGTGCAAGTCCCCGACAGGCTACAGGGAATACCCGTCCTCCCATAGAGTGCCTCATCCTCCTCTGACTTTGGTGTTCCCCTTGTTTCCCACTGTTTTTGTTCTGACTTCTGCCACTGTCTTGTCTGAGGGGCTCAGCTGTGACCCTTTTCTGGAAAACAATGGAGAGATGGAAGCTCTGTATTAGTGCATGTCGAGGTTTTGATTGCAGGGTGACAATAAAACCATGGCAATGTATCGTTAACCCCCTCTTCTTCCCCTTCCCCCTTCAGCTCCTCCCTCTCCCCCCTTCCTACTAAGGACAGGCAATCACAAGGAAAAGAAGGACTGAGAGAAAAGAGTTGGAAAAATTAAAAATGTTTTACTAATGCTACTAATAAAAATAGAGAAAATAATACAAAATATATAAAACCAATCTTGAAAGTCCCGGCAGCTGCTCCGCAGATAAATGGCTGGCACCCAGTGTCCTGGACTGGATTCTGCAGCAAACCAGAGCTGGATTCAGTCTCTCACTAGGCCTCCATTTGCACGGACGACTCACAAGGTCCTCTCCTAATATCAGCCATAAGGAAAAGGGACAAGATCCTCGTGATCTCCCACTTTTATATGAAGTATCACATGAATGGGATGGAATACTTCAGTTGGCCAGTTTTTTGGTCACCTGTTTCTCGTTGCCCCTCTTGCGGGATGTACATCCATCCTTAGCAGTAACTTTGCATACCATTGCTATGTCTACCAAAACATGTATCTAACTTTCAGGAAAATGCAGACTTTAGCTGACAGGCAAATTCACTAAAAGAGAAACTTGTTTTTAACAAAATCAGGACAGTGCACAAGAAGAGGCAGAATCCAAAACTTTTTACTTTTCTCCCTGCCCAGACACCAACAGAGTAAAAATCAAACCATGAAGTATAAGACTAGGTGGAGGAGGGACAGGAGAAGAATAAAGTTATAAATGATGTGATAAATGTTTTTCTCAGTCTTATTCTGAAAGACAAGGAAATACAGCAAAATCTATATCAGGTTATAGCGTAGCGTAAAAGCCATTTCTCAGGAGAAGGAAATGATTCAACACATAATTGTAAAGGACATGGCCAAGCTGACTGGGCTTGGCATTTGGGAACAGTATAAATGACTGTTAAAGTATGGGTCTCATTCAAATTGCTATGACAGGGCAGAAAGATAGAACATTACAAGGTCAGGTCATGCCAGTTTTCATGGTAGACTTAAGTCCAGCAAACCAATCAATCATCCAATACATTTAAGATTTTAACTAAACTAAGCTTGAAATAGAGGTCCACAGTTATATCAAAGATAAATGTATGAACAAGTGTGGAAACAGATTTGGAAACAAACAGAAAAAAAAAAAAGAAAGGATCACTCATTTTGTCTCCAAAACATTACCAATTTGTTACAGTAAGAGTAGCCTTTGGGAAAGTCAGGTTTAAATATATTTTCACTGCATAAACAGAAAATAAAAAACAACTCACTAAAGGAACATTTAGTTTATTTTATATTTCTCATATGTTATGCATTTTATTGGATGGGAACTGCTTTGGGTACACACTTTCTTGGATTAAGTGTGTGAAAAGACATAGAACTCTGGAGAGGTGAAAGTATCAGAAAGGAAGAAAAAAAATGAATAATGAATTATAATAATATATACCATCTTAGTCTTCCAGTTTATTTTAAAATTATTATATGTGTTGCACTGAATGTTATGTAGAGTAGTTGTTTATAAATATCACATTTGCAAGCATTACAAATACCATTTGTCTTCAGTCATTTGACTGTGTGAAAAATATGAAAAAATCTTTTAAGATATTTTGTTTGGCCTAAATGTCATCTATTTTGTATTTGATTTAGTGTCAACAAAAACAAAACAAACAAACAAACAAACAAAAAACACACCACCTCTCCACTCATAGCTTTTCATTATTTTGGACTCTGAAAAAGAGAGGACAATAGAGAATACAAAAGGATTTCTCAAACTGCCAAGAATGTTGCACACCTGCACAGCTGAATGAAAGTACACAGTCACTAGGTATGCATTGTTGTTATAGGGTTTGCTTCCTAAGTAAAGAAAGTCAAAAGCTAATGGAAGACCTTCAAAGAAGAGTTCATCCTTTCTGAAACAGAAAATTGAAGCCTGGCTATTATGAGAGGAAATCATTGGAGTTTTTTTCCAGTTCTAAAGAAACCCAGCTAAGTAGGGGAATCAAGGACCAAGAAATTACATCCAGATAAATTTAGAAGGTATAAAATACTTTGGAAGGTGCTAAAATTGATGTGTTTTGAAGCTTTCAGCACTACCATATCCCCCAAAATTTGGTTCCAGCTGCTTCTCCCAAAGCAAAACCCTGATCTTATATATTTGTAATGCAGCTTAATATCTCCTCCACTTTCCCATTAAACATGTATGAATTGAGGTAGTCATGAGGAATCCAATACCTGTGTCAGGTATTTGAATCACAAAAAACAGGGATCTGATTGTACACTAGTTAACACAGTTAACAGTGCTCATACTTAAAGGTCTACATACAATATTCAGTTACAGGACTCTTGGTAAAGACAGAACTCTAGCACATGTGTAGCAAAAGTTTAACTAAAGTGCCATAAAAGGATAAAATGTCAGTAAAATATTTCAATGCTCTTTCTGATATTGGGCCAGTGGAAGTGAAAACAAACAAACAAGGGAAAAAAAAGAAAAAAAAAAAGGAAAAAAAAACACCAGACACCTAATCCACCCTTTATGGTAATTGGTTTCATTAAAACTGAAATTTATCTACCAAATTAAAAATTTTCAAAAAATGTCCATTTTGTCAGTTTTCTTCTTCACTGATAGAATGAAAATAATTGATTAAAAAAATAAAATTTATTTATTTGGGGTAAAAATTTTTCAGATGTTAATATTTCAGACATTATATAGACCTTCCGTCTCTGGAATATTTGGTTCTATTAGTTATCTTTCTTCTTTTTTGTTATATTTTGTCCTCTGCTCCTGTTCAGATTAACTTGAATTTGAAAGCCCCGGAGAAGTTTACTAACTAAACCCTCCATATCTCCCTATACTTACACTGATCCTCTAGATCCTCAAGAAGAAAAGAAATTTACTCCAGGAATAAGAAGAATATGAAAAAAAAAAAATTGATGGAGATAATTGCGTGTAAGGATAGAGCAATATGTCTTCCACTAATGCAAAGATAATAAATGCTGTGGGGTTTATCTTCTGAATTTCTGTTTTTCATATTATTTTGCCAGTTATTTTCATATTCATTTCTCTTACCAAAATGCATTATGAGCAAATAAACCCCTTTTTTTCTGGTATTCATTCCTAACTACATGATGTAATATTACTCATATCTGTATGTGTAACTAGTAATCTAAGCTGGAAAAGTTAAAATTCTCAGGTTATTATTGTATAAATAATATAGATGGTCTCCTCTTCATTACTTGTATGGGCTATTAATACCATTGCCTATCTGGAATAAACTCTGTTATTTTTTCATAGAATTAGTAGTTATTTTCCAGCATTGCTAGATGAACAAGAGTGAATGAAGTATTTCAAGCAGAATGAAGAAATGCTTTATATCTGAAAACTATGTAAGAGAACATAAAACTAATCCATCCTGTTATTCCAATGTTCAAGCAGTTCTGTTTGTCTTCTGCTTAAAGAAATCTAATAAGAACATTGAGAACAAAGGGACAAGCAAGGACTTCTCATCAGAAAATGAATGAATATTCAAATATTGAACAGAGTCAGATAATAAATTTCATTTATTATGTCAATGCACATGCTTACAAAAATATGTGCTGCAGAGAAAGTTTGGATTTGTGCCTGGAAATAAGCATAAATATGTGCATATCTAGCAACTGTACCACTGAGAAGCCATTTGTATGGGAAATGACATACTTCTGACTGACAACTTCTCTTTAGTGATACCTGTCTGGGCCTAAAATAACAGGTCTTTCTTCTTCTTCACATGGTTACAGTTGTTTTTCAGACAGAAATCTCAGTAAAAATCAGGCAGGTAGAGTTTCTCTCTGTTGTTTGAATCAATCATGCAGGCAGGAGATGAACATGAATATTTTCAAGGCATTGCCTAATACATTAGGTGGTGGGACTACAACCCTGTAGAATATTTTCTTAAGTAGAATACCTCCAATAACTATTTTTTCTGAGGAGAATAAATGACACAGTTGGCTTCCTTTTGAAAAATGAACCTTTTCATTCTGTATCTACATTTCTGCTTTGAATGCTATTGCCATTAAGAGCCAAACTGTGCCTTGAACACATGGACTTGAAGAAAAAAAAAAGTATTAGTGAAAGTAAATCATACATTAAAAACATTTTATTGAAGCAAAATTCATTCTATCTTTTCCTTGCTTACCTTAAAAATTAATCTTCAATGCTGCCGAGGCTTTTCACTTGATTTAGATCCATTGAAATTAGTTAGGTCTCTCTTTAGGAAGACAAAAGAATGAAGTCATGTAGACCTATAAATATACTAACTGCTCTAAGTTGTGCTTGCTTTCCTGATAGAGAGTGCTTGCAGGTTCTGGGTTGTATTTCTGTGCATGCTGTAACAAGTGTGCACCAAGGTATTTTTGGAAGAGGGACTTCTGTCAAGCAAAAGGATCCTTCTTCATCTGTTAGTAATAAGAGCTACATGCCAGAATATTGCTGTCAATAATGAATCATTATTCTTTCATTGGTTTATAGATAAATCATCATAAATGAGGAAGATTCTCAAAGAGCTGTTCCTTTCCAAGACAAATGTTATTGTTTTGGGTTTTTACCTGATTACTGGTTGCTGTAACAGCAGAGCTTCTGTTACAGAATGCCTAATTAGATAATTTGCAGATTTTTTATTGTATGTTGTTCTTTATGAAATGACAGCAGCTACAGAGATTAATAAAGCTGTCAGCTGTGGATAAATTCATAAGTGATTATTTTAATTTTTATTCTCAAGTGATAGTTATTAGCATATTGTCTTTTTTTATTGAGGGAGCTGAAGTGGATAGATTGAGTAGAGTTATCTCTTTAACATGAGGTAGCTTCAGGTTTTGTTGAATAGTGTTCTCCCTAGAGAAAGATCCAGCAGCAGTAGAATTTTAACTAACTGGTATACAAAGTGTTATTATTAGTATAGACTGCAAATTTAGCTGGCAATAAGGATCATCATAAAGTGCTGAGAAAAAGAAAGGATAATTCAGTAGCAATTTTCAAATATACTTAGGCTAAATGTTTGACAAAAATTGCAGCTTTGCCTTCTTCAAGTATATAATTAGAAAAATGTCAGAATTGCTTTTATTATTAATATACTTTCAATGACAGTAGGTTTTTGATCATCATTGTAAACATATCATTTCCTCTTTCTTAACTGAAGCTTGCAAACTAGAAGTGTTTTGCCAAAAACGTTCAGTAAACCCTTTCACTTCTTTTCAAAAATAATTGCATAATCATATTGAGTGAATGAACAGCACTGGAATTTTTATTGTTTATTTCAGTGGATCCCATAATTCACCTTATCTCTCTGCCTTCACCCACCCAGTTAATGATATTATTCTGTTGTTGAATACTTCCTAACTGAGACATTGATGTTTTATATATGATCGGCGGGGATGAACATGAATTTGCTGGCATAAATCTAGTCATAGGACAGAGACTTTAAAATTAAAGGTCCTTATGGCAGATTGGATTCATATTTCCATTGCAAAAGAGAAATACAATTATTGGAAAAACACAATTCAGTCCTTTTAAAACACCCCATGAAACACAGCTGCAAAGTATAAGTCTTGGTATTTTTAGTTAATAAAAAATATAAGAGGTTTAAAGGTCATACAAATACAGGGTTAGTCTGTGGGTCGCTCTCCTAAGGAATAGGCAAGATCAAAAAGGTCTTGATCATAAACCCACTTCGGACTGCATCTCTGTCTCACTTTTTATAAATAACTATGTTCATGTGTGCATATTTGTAGAGCAACAGATGCAGGCACTGATTAACAAATGAACAAAAATACAAGGTACTTTGATTTGCCTGTCTTGCAATGTATCTGACTCTTCCTTCTGCTTTCTTTGCTCCGATGGGGTCATAACAACATTGCCTAGTATTAACAAGGAAATTTCAAAACCGCTTGTATCAAGATTCTTTCCCTCAGCTCATTGATCAGATTATTAAATGATTAAGCCATCCATATTCACTTTCCAATATCATGAAGTGCACAAGTCTGACTGATGAAAACGTTAATAGAAAACTCATTTTAATTACATCCTCATTGCTTGGGGTTAAATAAGTTTGTGCACATATTGAACATAAAAGTGTGACACACCCACAGATATTTTTGAAGAAAAAAAGACAACTTCAGTAAAAGAATTGTTATTTCTTCAGAGTGAATAAAGGTAAAATTACATCATTTCTGTGCAACATCATGTAAAAGGTGTGCAGAACCTCAGTCATCTCTGGAGAAATCCAAAGACAAGTTCTGTTTCAGGACTTACTCAAACAGATGGAATTTCTCTAATTCACTGAGGTACTTCTCAATGTTCACATTTTTTTTTGCTTTACTGTGTGACAGTCCAGCTTTCTAGTAGACTGTGGTCATCTGTCTATTGGATCTGTTCATTTAGGACACACTAACTGCATCTACATTGTCATAAGGAGAAATTTCAAGGTCAGGTTTTCCAAGTCTGCCCAGAGCTGAACATAGGGCAAAACTGCCTAGCATACCTGAAATGGAAGCAAAAGCTTCCCAAATTACGCCCAACCAATGGCCTCCATGTATTCCATCCGCTCTTATGACATAGTCAGTAACAGATACATGCAGTGGTTTGAAAATACTTCTCAAAAGGTTCTGAGTGCTACCAGTTACACAGACATCATGGCATCCAGAGTCCAGTCTTAAAGTTACATTGGGCTTTATATCAGTCCTGGCCTTGGCCAACTCAAATATGATACAAACAAAGCATATTTGCTTTAAAGTATGAAGTCCCCTGGCTTTCTTGAGTACAACCTTTTCAACTGTGTCTCATCTTTGCATGGATCCCTCAAAAAGGAAAGGGTTTCTGTCCATGATGTGACAATTTACAATATGGCTATTTGAACACAATTTGGATTTGCATATAGTCCACTGGTTTCACTGATGATGCCAATACTGTAACAAACCAGAAGTGTTTACACACTCCATCTCAGTCTACGCTTTTAACCCTTATCTAACATATTTCATACAGAAAAAAATTATTAAGGCTAACCATGTCTTGCCTCAGTCGTTGCTTGTTTAATAGCGGTCATGTCCAAGGACATTAAAAAGATAGGTTTAAAAACACACATATATATATATATATTAAAAAAAAGATTATTTAACTAGACTGATAATAAGGAACCTCCATTACGGTAATAATTCAAAATATAGCCTAAATTCCAAGTACTGGAACTCGAGTATAAGCTTCATTCTACAGTCACAAAAGAGGAGATTAAGAAGTTCTCTGGACAACCACTTTCATGTTAAAATTTCTGATCACTAAGTCTTGTAGCACAGGAAGTTGCAGACAACTTGGTGGAGATGCATTTTTTTAAAAAACCACAGTCAAATAATAAAGAATTCAATAGGAAATTAAACAGTCAACTTTTACAGAAAATAGTCTGCTAAACAAAGAACATTTTTAATAAAACTGTAACACATTTTAACAATATTTTGATCCAAAATAAGGATATTTTTAAAATATAAATTATTTAAACATATGCAAGAAAACATATGTGAAGCATTCTGAAAGATTCGTTAAAATTTGGTAATTTCACTGAGTAAAAATTTACTGGTAGATGTAAAAAATAGTGGTAGAGTAGTGTAGCATAACCAGTGATGAAATGGAACTAATCATGTAGTGTTCTATGTACTCATCAACAACAAAATAGCCTTAGGTGAATAAACAGAAAATACCAATTACAGCTTTCTGAAAAAAACTGAGTCCAGATGTAATACTGATGATTCCAGAAATATGTTGATAAACTAGGAAGAATATTCTTTGAACAGTCTGAGGCCTTTCTTTCCCTCTTTTGTCTTGGTTTTACCATTCAGAAGACAAACCTTTAAAAACAAATCTTATATTGGAGACTATGCAAACTTGACTGCAATATCATAAGCAGGCATGTTATGCTATCATCATTCTTTCCAATAGGCACTGTAAACATTTTAATGTTTGTTTTTATACCTATGGGACTCATTGGCTTTCCTTTAGGCATGTAATTTATATTATTTTGAATACTATACCAATAATGTCAGGTATAATTAGTTTTAGCTTGTGGCTGACCTGACCTATGAATTCTTGTGGCATAACACTGACAAGGAAGAGAACAAATCATTGTTTTGTTTTTTTCCTTTCAGAACTAAAAATGAATCTCTACAGCTAGAAAAAATATTTTTTAGGTCTTTGGAATGAATAATTGCTAAAGCTCTGTTGCTGTGTTTTTATAGTCATCTGTGAAAAATGAGAATACAAGATATTTTTAGCATAAATCACAATACAAATATGAATTTTGTCAACAGTATAAACAGAATTCACTTGTTCTCTCTGAAAGCAGAAAATATTTTTTGCAAAGAGCTGATCAGCATCTGTGTGCCGTGTATTTGGAATCATGTATTGTGGATGAAGGGGCCTTGTGCCACTGCTTCCTGTCTCCTTCACCTGATAGGTAGATCATTAAAAAATATTCCTGGTTTTGGGCCATCTGGTAGATCTGTTTTATTAAGTCCTTAAAAAATGAACTAGAACCAAAAATTACCATCTTTCCTATGTACATGTTGTGGGGATGGAGACTTTAAAAATAATTAAATAAATAAAATAAAACAACTCCAAATTAATAGGCACACATATTAAAGATTATAGTTTCATAATGAATAAAAAACTCACTACAGTGAAATACTTTCCATCATTGATGTTAACCATGATATGGTAGAATCCTAAAATCTGAAAATGTTACTCTAAGTTAAATTTTATTCAATCCTACTCTTACTTAGACCTTCTGATCAGCCATTCATGCTGAGTATCCTAATTAAGAATTAGGATTAAACAACATCTAATTATTTTTAGATTTTACTTTTTAAACCCAGAAGGAAATATTATGATAACCTGTTCCAGCCTTTTCTACAGAAGACAAATCATGCACTAATTTCTCCACTAAGCCCACAATTTTTGTGTAAGATATAATACATCACTTCAACTGCCATCTATGTTAAAGCTTGTGAGTGATGAAAAATTCACCATATCCCTATGTAATTTCTACCACTGTTTAATTATCCACATTGTTAAAAGTTGCCTTATTAGAAACCTGAATTTCATGGAATCATAGACTGGTTTGGGTTGGAAAGGACCTTAAAGATTACTTTGTTCCAACTCTTTTGCCGTGGACAGCGACACCTTCCACTAGACCAGGTTGCTCAAAACCCCATCCAGCATGGCCTTGAACACTTCCAGGGATGGGGCATCCACAGCTTCTCTGGGCAACCTGTTCCAGTGCCTCACCACCCTCGTGGGGGAGAATGTCTTCCTTATATCTAATCTAAATCTACTTTCAGTTTAAAACCATTACTCCTTGACATCATGCAGGACAGTGTCACACTTGATTAGCACAAGTTTCCAAACATTAGCTCTCATAATACAGTATGCTTTGAAGATTAAAATTATTTTATGATTGATAATTGGTAATAGTAGTGATTAATTAAAACAGGCGTTTTCATTACCATGCTCAAACAAGCAGTTTAAGTGTTTGGCAGTCATATTATTTTTTCCATATAATTTCATTTGAAAACAAATGGAAAAGATAGTTAAATTCAAAACCAAATAAGATGTCAGCTTCTTTTGACAGTTGCAAGGAAACTTTTTTCCTAATCTTTCTATGTACAGATAATTCAGATGTTAATAGATAGTATGTTAGAGGTGCTTAGCATAAGACAGAAAAATTACACTATGTTTAAACACAAGAACCTCTTGATTCAAGTTTATAGATGTTGTTATTTACACTTAAGATAGTAACTGTTTGCATAATAACAATTATTGTACATGATAAGGCAAAAGGTTGAATCACACCAGGTGGTTAGGGAATAAGTTTAAATATGGCAGCGAAAGGGAAAGGCTTAGAGAAAATAATTTTTGTGTGTAAACTCTTTTTAACCTTTTCTACCTCCTGTCCCTCTCCTTTTAGAGAGGTAATCAGAACTTGCTTTTTTAAGAACCTCACTAAAATTAAAAAACTAGCACTTCTTTACTCCTCCTTACACAGTTGTTGTTTTTTTTCCTGAAATGCCTATGGAAATTAATTAAATAGCCGAACAGAAACAAGTTGGTAACTTAAATATATCGTTTTATAAATATTGTTACACATAGAAAATTACCACAATTGTCATAAAAACGCAAACTTATCTATTCTTCACTAATGCTGTCAGGTAAGATTATTTGTTATGCTGTACTAACACTTGGAGAATACAAACTGAAAGAAGCTCGGTGAGTTGATGTGTGTGTAGATCCTGGGTGAACACACACCAACATATGGATAAATTAGTGCTTCTGTCACAAGATTTGCCTCATTACTGTTGACGTAAGAAAGCTAAAACACTTGTATTTTAAGGCCTAGGCCTAAGGTGTGAGAACTGTAATACTGTCAGGCTCCTGAAGGAGCAGCCTTGATTTGAGTTCATTGTATAGATTTCAAAAAGCTGGTGCTCAAAATATCAATAGAGACAAAAAATTAACTCAGTCTCACAGCTGAAGTAAACAACTTCTGTATGAAAAAATTCTAAAAGAAACAACACAAAGGAGCAGAATCCTGGACATGACTTTGTCTCCCTGACTCCACTGGCATATGCTCCTCACTGCAGAAGAAGCTTTGACCTGTGTATCTACAAAGCTACAGGTCCATCAGTCACTCGACTTCAGACAAAAGGACCAAGGCAACTTGAAGCCTGGACTCAACTTCTGGAGTTTCCCCCTTCACCTCAGTCCACTCTTTACTAGCAGGTGTAGACATGCTTGTGCCTTTATTTCTGAATTTCAGACTTCGTGTTTTAGCTCCTTACATTTTTGTAAGTCCTGGGTGCTTGGTAGAATTGAAGACTAAAGTTTAAGAGGGCACAGATGCTTGAGAGATCTGAACTGGTAAATGGCAGAGCTGAAGGTATACAGAATAGTCACAAAGTAATTCAGATACTTCAAAACCCAGGACTGTACCTTTGTAATTCAATATATATGTGACGCACCCGTGGGATACAATGCTGTCTTTACATTCTTTATGGTGTGCAGTTAAATCTACTCTTAGGGTATGAAAGACTGCTGTTATTACTAGGAGTTATGGCACTGACTCAAGCCAAGTTAAACAGAAAGTATTATAGCTAGCACTGCTCTCTTTATTTGTGCTGTCAAAGGGAATGAAAGTACACTTCCAAATACCACTATTGTTAAATTTTTTGCATTTTTCCCCTTTTTAAAAATATGAATACAAATTTATTTTTAAAACAATGTACTAAACCTCCAAGAAGAGAAGTCCAGGTATTTTGAAATATTATGTATTCTTTTGACTCGAAGGATTACCAGAAGTTTGGAACTCTTCTGGTTGTTTATGTAGTGATATTTTCACTTCTTTCAACAAAATTATTTTGATAAAATTCTCTTCATTTACAAGTAACACAAAAAATTCTGTATCCTTGATTACGAAAGGCTCATACAGAAGCAGGTACTGCCCTAAGTAGTATAGAGCTACTCAGCTTCGTAACAGTGTTACTCTGCCTTAATTGTAATAACAGCAAAGTGGGAGGAGGCTCCACACATCTCATGCTTCCTTGCTACCTGCTCTCAGCTTCTTTTGTCTCACCTGCATTTTTTTTTCAGAAATAGGCAAGGCTTATAAAAACACAATTTCAGCTGAATTAGTCTTTCCGCTCTTGCTCCTGTTGTAAGTTCTCAGGAAAAGCTACTGGAGTCCTCTGATTAACCTCTTCTAAAGCTTTGCTATATGACAGTTATTTTGGGTGGTGCTCCTACTCTTTCTACCTGCTCCATAAAGAAACAGCATTGTTTACAATTATCTTCAAGCACCTTTCTTTAAATCCAGCAAATGGTGTTCATGTGACTTGAAGCAAGCACAAGGGAAAACTCAAGACAGTTTTTAAAACCTTGCAGTATACAACCATTCAGGACATTATCGTTCATTCTTTCACACACTGAACACCTGACCACAAAAAAAGCCACTTCCAGGTTGCCTTTCCCCATTTTTCTGCTTGTTTCCTGTTGCAAGTATTCGTGGACCCATCAGGAACATATTGAAAAACCTTTTTTTTTTTTTTCCCCCCTGAAATTCAGAAATCCAAGCTTATCCAGAAGGTTCACTGAAGACACAGCTTGAGCTAACCATTGAATATGCCACCGCTTCCACATTATCCTGCTTTTTAATTCTCTCATAGAACTGAAGCTTTTTTCTTCCTTCCTGTTTTCTCATATGTGTATCTCTAACCCCTCTTCATAACCCTCCTCTCTGATTCTTAATTTCTTCAGCTTTCTCAGCTAGGTCATTAATGTTGCTGGATGGCCCTCTTCTTCTCATTCTACATTCCCTGTTTCTACTTTTTTCACTCTGGAAATTATTTATTTATTTCCCTAAGTGGTTTTTTTATTTGTTTGCTTGCTTTTTGTTTGGTGTTTGGTTCAGTTTGGTTTCTTGCTCCTTCTAACTTTATTCTGTGCTGAACTGAAAGAAAATACCCAGGCAAGAGGCAGATGCAGCCCTGAAATTAATGGCAAAAGTGTACAAAGTTGAGTGGTTGTACCTATATCATGTGACATTTCTAGCTGTACTATCATGACTAATTCAAGTGGAAAACATCCTCTTAGCCATCCCTCTTTCCCTGAGGATTCAGACACTAGGATTTTTTCACTCCTTCCTTTTTCTGTGTCTGTTTCTTCTAACCTGTTTTCCTTGCCACCTTCTACCCTATCTCCTCCATTCAGCAACATGATCTCTAATCAGTCCATTAGAAAGCCCATTTTATTGGATTTAGGATTTAGTAAAGCTTTGAATAGTATTTTCAATACATTAGCTTCTACTAAGACAATTAATTTGGGGTAAACTTCTGCCCTGGGAAATGTCCTTCTTTTTTGTAAAAAATGATGTCAAATATTTCTCTGCCCAACAGTATGCTTTCGGACACTCTATAAGAATCTTATTTTCCTGAGAAGCTGACAGGTATAAAGTGTAATGTGGAATAACAATAAGGCCTTTGCACTATTCTTCAACTACAAGTCACCTCCTTCTTTACTCTCAACTGTAAATGGCTGTTATAAAAATAAAGTTTCAGTAGCTTACTTTGCTCTATGTTTGATCTCTTTTAAACAATTAGGATAGCTTGCAAAGGGACAATGACTGCATATGATTCACATTTCCCTTAAGTCCTAAAAATAAAATTTATATTGAATTAAATTTAGTCAAGAGAGACTGGTTATTCTCAGGTTATAGACTGAGAGAACTCATGTCAGAGAACTGTACAATATTAAACAGAGAATATGGGCTATATTCTCCAACTGAAAAATTTAAATTTAATTTACGAGTTTAAGATTAAACTTAAACTCATGTGTTGACTGATTAATTATGCTGGGGATTTGTGCCATTTCCTGTCACTCCCAATAGTAGTATTGGAATACTGTAGTGACTTTAATACTTTTTTTCCTAAAACAAAAATTTTCAACTGACAAAGAACCTCCTTCCTATTTATGTGTTAGTGAACACCGAAGCATGATGAGACAATGTTTTCTCAAATCCATAACAAACATGGGCTTAAGTCAGCATAAAATCTCACTTCTTCTTATGTGGGTGTTGTGGGTGGTTTCACATCCGTGAATATAGCATACAGATTTCCCCTACAATTCACAGAGGGTGACAGGCACACCATACTAGACTGCGAAAACCTAGGCTGACAAGAACTATGTGCAAACAGAAAATGTTAGTACTGGGATGATTTTCTGGGACTTCAGCCTCCTTATGGAGCACAAAATCATTTAGGTTGGCAGGGACCTCTTGAGATCATTTAGTCCAACACTCCTGTTTAAGCAGAGGGAGCTAAAGCAGGTTGCCTAGGACAAAGTCCAGTCAGGTTTTGAATATCTCTGCAGATGGAGACTCCACAATGTATCAGAGTAACCTGTTCCAGTGTTTGACAATCATCACAATGAAAAAAATAAATATATTATTTTTAAAAAGTGTGATATACTTTGTGTCCTTGAGAACTTTATTTTTCATTGTTTAAAAAACTTATAAATGCGAGATTATTTGTAGCTTGATCTCTTCTCCACAGTAGCTGTCTTCATCCATTCTGAGAAGCCTGGAAAGGGACTGTCCTGGTTTTAGCTGGGATAGAGTTAATTTTCTTCCTAGTAGCTGCCATAGTGCTGGGTTTTTTTTATTTAATATGAGAATACTGTTAATAACACACTGATATTTTAGTTCTTAAATAGTTAAGGACTTTTCAGCTTCTCATACTGGCCTGCCAATTAGATGATGGAGAGTGCACAAGACTGTGAGAAGACACAGCCACGACAGCTGACCTCAACTGACCAAGGGATATTCCACACCATATGACATCATGTTTAGCATATAAAGCTGGGGGAAAAAGGAAGAGGGAGACATTTGCAGTGAAGGCGTTTGTCTTCCCAAGTAACTGTTGTGTGATGGAACAAGTGCCTGCTCATGGGAAGTGGTGAATCAATTCCTTGTTTTATTTTGCCCACATACACGGCTTTTGTTTGACCTATTAAACTGTCTTTACCTATTAAACTGTCTTTATCCCAACCCTGAGTTTTGAGTCACAACTCCAGGCAGTGCTACAGGTTTGTGGAAGAGTGGCTGGAAAGCTGTCTGGTAGAAAAGGATCTGGGGGTGTTGATTGACATCCAGCTGAGTATGAGACAAGAGTGTGCCCAGGTGGCCAAAAAGGCTACAGGCATCTTGGCTTTTATCAGGAATAGTGTGCTCAGCAGGACTAGAGAAGTAATTGTGCCACTGTACTCGGTGCCGGTGAGGCCACACCTTGAATACTGTGTTATCTTTTTATTGCTAAATTTCAGACACAGCTCTCTATTCAGTCAGGCTGGCCTTCCCTGCTGGCTCACCTTCCAGCACACAGGGACAGCCTGCTTCTGCACCTCTAAGATTACCTTCTTGAAGAGAGACCAGCCTTCCTAGACTCCCTTGTCCTTCAGGACTGTCTCCCAAGGGACTCAGCCAACCAGCCTCCTAAACAGATCAAAGTCTGCCCTTTGGAAGTCCAAAGTAGCAGTTCTGCTGACCACCCTTCTAACTTCTCCAAGAATAGAAAACTCAGTCACTTCATGATCACTATACCCAAGGCAACCTCCAACCAACACATTGCCCATGAGTCCTTCTCTATTTACAAACAACAGATCCAGTGGGGCCCCATCTCAAGTAGGCTCACTAACCAGCTGTGTCAGGATGTGTCTTCCATGTACTTCACGAGCCTCCTAGACTCTTCCTCTCTGCTGTGTTGTATTTCCAGCAGATATCTGGTAGGTTGAAGTGCCCCATAGGAACGAGGGCTAGCAATTGAGAGACTTTTCCTAGCTGCCTGCAAAATATTTCTTCTGCTTCTTCATCCTGGTTGAGTAGTCTGTAACACATGTCCACCAAGATGTCCATCTTGTTGCCCTTCCCCTTGATTCTCCCCATAGACACTCAAACCTACCATCACCCTCATCATGCTCCAGACAATCAAAACACTTCCTAAAATACATGGCTAGCTCACAGAATCACAGAATGTTAGGGACTGGAAGGGACTTCAAAAGATCGTCTAGTCCAATCCCCCTGCCAGAGCAGGAACATTTAGATGAGGTTACACAGGAAGGCGTCCAGGTGGGTTTTGAATGTCTCCAGAGTAGGAGACTCCACAACCCCCCTGGGCAGCCTGTTCCAGTGTTCTGTCACCCTCACTGAGAAGAAGCTTCTTCTCAAATTTAAGTGGAACCTCTTGTGTTCCAGTTTGAACCCATTACTCCTTGTTCTACCGTTGGTTGTCATTGAGAAGAGCCTGGCTCCATCCTCATGACACTCATCATTTATATATTTGTAAACATTAATAAGGTCACCCCTCAGTCTCCTCTTCACCTCCTCTCCTTTCTCGCCTATTCCTTCTGAAGAGTTTATAGCCATCTAATGCAATACTCTATTTATGAGAGTCATCCCACCATGTTTCTGGGATGGCAATTAAATCATAGGTTTTTTGCCTCTCAGTGACTTCTAGCTGCTCCTGTTTGTTGCCCAGACTACATGCACTCATATAGATGCCCTTCAGCTGAGCCATTGATTCTGCCACCTTTTTCTGGTGAGAAGCCCAAATTGCTTTGTGCTAATCCTCAGGTGCCTCCACTGTTTCTAATACATGAATAACCCTTGTGTTTCTCTTACTGCATGCCTCTCTAACCCCTACCTCCCCTGGGACAGCAGACTGAAGAGCCTCGCTAGCACTTAGCTCAAAAGCTGGCACGTTGCCCTTCAGTGTGCCTCTGCCACACCTGGTTTCCTCCTCTTCCCCCTTCAAATCTAGTTTAAAGCCCTCTCAGTGAGTCCTGCTAACTCCTGCCCCAGGATCCTTTTCCCCTTTTGAGACAGGTGACCTATGAAAAATGTAAAATATATAGAAATCAGAGGGCAATCTCTAAGCTAAAGAGCTGTACTTTCCATTCTACCTTTCTGTCTTTCCTTCTGTGCAAAGTAACCCCTATTTAAAAGATTTTCTTATTCTCCTCTTTCCCTACCAGGGAGTTCAAATCATTCCCTATAAAAAACATTGATTCTTCCATAAGAAATGAAAGGACAGTTAAACACAAGCTTCTCTAATCTTGAGGCAGATTCCTCATCATCTGTCTCAGCAATTAGTGGCCATCAAAGGGTGGTAATATGTCCACTAATATTTCTATTGTTATGGTTTTTAGGAAAACAGAACCAATTACTGTACTTTTAAGAAAGCCTGATGTATTTTGAGTACACTTATCAGAATGATCCTTTTTGGCAACATAAGCAAGAGAACACCTAAATTGCAAATCTATGTGGAGTTGATCGTTAGCTGAATACCAAGTTGCTTAACCCTGTTAAGCTGGATGTACCTCTGGTTTGCCCAGAAACTTACTCTTAAGCATTCCAGATCTTATAAGTTTAGCAATGAACAGAACTTTGGAACTCATGTGCACATCTATAGGTAGGCAAATGGTGGGTTTAAGTACAGCAATTTTGGACTTTCGTGACTTAAACCCTGTTAAAGTCCCATCGTAGACACTAAATCCTTCTTGCAGGCTTCAATCTCCTATGTGCTATAAGCAATTTTATCTGCATTTCCAGTTTTATAATCATATCCAACTTGAATAAAACATGAAGAGAAGCAGTTCTTGGCTTTAGACAATGTCATGCACTCCTTTAACTATATAACCTCTGAAAAGCAAATGTTAGAATAAAGCCTATCACATCAAATATAAAGATATAAAACCCACTCCCCATTTTTGCACAAGTTCCTTCTAAATATTCACTACAGAAATACTTCTTTCTCTAGCATCATTTTGAATATCTGGAGTTCCTTTTTTAACACAGATTTCTGTATCTTGAGCTTGTTAATTCTTGAGCTTTTTCTTCACCTGCTTTATTATGATTTACTCCTAGGTCTTTTTCATTTCTTCTTTCACATAAATAAGGAAAAAAATTAATATTAATTTATTTCTGGAAAAGGTCATACTTATGACTTACTTAACTTTGGGGTCTCTCCATGACACTTAGTGTTAAAGTTTCCAGGTCTGCTAGTAAGCAGTGAAGTGACTTTTCTATAATACCAAATTCTAGATCCTAAAACTGTATCACAGGGCACACCTGTATCTTTGAAAATCTGAAATGTAGAAGGAATTTAAAGATGGCAGTATTTTTTTATATTTCAAGAAACATGCCCACCTCCCTTCTCTCTATGTGTTGGCATGTTCTGTGTGTAATCAGATCAGTACAAGCTCTTCAGCATTCAAGCCATTAAGACATGCAAGTGAAAACTAGTACACGCCAGAATAAAAGCAGCAAACATACTTTCATTAGCATAGAAATCAATTAAATAGATACAGTGTGGGAAACGGTCCCTCCACATACTTATTCAGCTTGCTTATAAGTCCAGGCCGTTCCTCTGATCACTACTACATTTCCTCTGCAAGTGGATTAGAAACAGAAACACAAAATGACAATATCGTCCCTTTATCCCTGAAAGTTTATGAATAATATCTCTGACACCTTTGTTTTCAGACACTGACTATTTTGATGTGTTAATGCTACCAGGCACCAGCTGTAATAAACAAAACTTTCGTACTATTTTTGGTAGGCATTACAATAGCTGATGTCTATTTTAATATATATTCAGTATGTTAAAAGTAAGTCAAAGATACTGTCCTGTTTTCTGTTAGTTTATTATACTGCGGGCAGAAAAAAATCCAGCACCAAAGCAGATCATTAGACTGACTTTTAGTACCGTAATTAACAAAAATCACATATTGCAAAAACAGATAGAGAATGTGCCTCAGCTGAGGTGAAGGAGACAATGACCAGTGGTTTTATGTGAATAAAGAGAATGGATGAATAAAAGATGCTATCCATGTCTGTCTAAACTGTAGGTGATATAAAGCATTTGGAAAGGGAGAAGTTCACATACATAGCCCCTACTCTTCATTTCCCTTTCCCTTTTTCCGAAGTTGTCCGGTTAAGCCCAGTTAAGTTTGCTGTCAAATGAAATAGTTGATGGTATTTAGTAGAAGAATTGCTCTAGATTTCCAATGTTAAATGAAAGGATAGACCACTATAATATTTTGTGTTCAGAGGCAAGTCTGTGAACAAGTAGCATAAACTAACCTCTCAGAAAAAGCAGGTTCACAGAGTCATTTCAATGCTACATGCCTACAAGTGAAACAGAAACTTTTCTCATTGCCACAAGTTAAGCTGCAGTATTTAACAAGTGATGTTTAGAAATTAATCCAACACAAGATGGAATGCCCATCTTACTTAATAGCTGCCTTAATGCAAAAATATTGCTGGATTAATTGTTGCAGCATTCTTTTTTTATGAGAAAGAACTATTGAGGTTTAACAGCACCAAGTCCTAGTTCATGTGTTGAGACAGTCTTGGATTTCACTCTCAAGTACACCAGAGGGAATACTTATGTACTCTACTGCAAGCCTTTGCTTGGTAGACCTTTGATGAGAAATGTAGTTTTTAGGCTTGATTAATTAGCACTTACCTCTAACGATAAGCTGATGACAAAAGGTAAATCACCCACAGATCTACAGAGAGCTCACTAAATTTTTTCTACTGCTACAGCTACAAATAAGGCCAAACTGTATCAGTACAAAGAGCATTTTAGAGTTCTGGGTTGCCTGTTGTAAGACAGCTGGGAGGTCACTAAAGTCACTCATGGGAGAGATTTGACCTGGTATACATTTGTGTTTAACTTGCTTCAATTTATTTTCAGATATTGCTTTTAATTCAGGAGAGAATAGATGATTTATAATGAGTAGAATCACTAATAATATTCTGCATTTCTGCCTCATTTTCACTCAGTTTTATTTAGGAGATTCCATTATGACCCTGCATGTCTGCTATTTTGATTTGTGGTTATGCTTTACATTCCTGTTAAACAAGCTGGAGCTTTGTAGTGAAGAAAGGAAGCATACTTCTCCACACATTGCCCAGAGATGCTGTGGACATCAAAAGTGTAAATGCTTACAAAGACAAATATATAAATCATCAAAGAAAAGTGTGCTGAGGACTGTTATGCAAAAGATGCAGCCACAGCTTTCACCTCAGGAAATACCTGCACTACAGCTTCTCTGAAGTGAAGGCGTTTATCAAGGGAAGCACCACTCTATATGAAACCTTTCCTTATCATCTTTTGTAGAGATGGCTCCTATCAAAGACATTATTCTGGATTGAAGGGTCATTTAGTCTGTTCCAGACGGAGTGATTTTTCTTGCTGTTCCTAAACTTCCTATGTGATCCAGCACTACAGCCTCACTTGAATCACTGCAGTTCAAAGGTAATTGCTCTTCCAGAGCTACTTATGTAGCTGCTGTATCCAAAAAACTCTCCTCAGTAATCAACAAAATGAGACATCTGTCCAAGATGCCCTATGCTTATCTTTGCTTATGCTTTATACTTCCTATTAAATAAGCACCATGTATGGCAGAAATGTAAAGGACAAACTGAAGAGAGTTTCTGATACATAGACAATAAAACTGTGATTGTGCTCTCCTCTAGTTTCTTTGCAAAGCTTCTATGCTAGGATGTTCTACAGAGATGTGTGAGTTGTACCCTTCACATACGACATAGTTTGGAAACTGTCTTAAGTGGAAACAGATCTGGACTTGTAGAAAGCTTCTGTGACTTCAGTGAGTCTCTGTGTGAATACAAGCACCCTGCCAGAGGGTGTCGAGGAGAAGCACTAAAGCAGCTTTTATTACACAGTCACCCAAGACACCGCAGCAGCATCCATCCCTGTGTGCAAGAACAGAAAGGCACTTCCCACCATGCAAGTGAGTAGATAAGAGATGCAAGTGCTGGCTGGTTGTCCTTTCCCAGGAAAACCAGTTAAAAAATTAAAACACCACACTCCCCAGTGACAAACCAGTCTTCCAGTCCAGAACTAACACAGCTTTCAATATGTGGTAATAAAGGATGAAATAAATTTCTGCAATTCCCAGTCTCAGTGACATTTTTCTCCTAAATGTTCATTATATTATTAGTAGTAATTAGAATTATCTGGCACTGATCCCTGTTCAAAACACCCAGATTACTTCATATTGCAGTTTTTTGTATTATTCATTTTTCATGCTAATTCTATGACATGATAGTTCTCTTATACTTAATTAATATTTTCCACCTCCATGCTTTATTTGGTAATTTTAACATATTCCACTCACATTTACATTCTGTCTTTTCTCAGGGAAATTTAGATTATAGGGTTTTGACAGAAAAAAAAAATAAATTCAGTAAGACTTGTAAGATGGAAAATGTATTTTCTACCAGGATAAGAGTAAACAGTGTATTTTGGGTCAATCACTGTCAGCTAAACAGCCATGAAAATTGTTATTTCTCACAAGTCTGACAGAAAGCTGCATATAAATGTTTTAATACCTAAATGCTTAGTATGAAATCAAAGCCATGCAGCAACCTTCCTTTTAATAACCTTATACATTTATTACAATCTCATCCCCCTGATTTTCACAGATACCCAAGATACTTGCTTGGTCAGAATACTTACTTAAATATAAAATATTTCTAAAGCAGTATTCATAAAATACATTTAAAGCTATTAACATTATTAATAGTTACAATGAATCTTTGTAGCCAGGAAATTCAGTCTACCCAGAACACAGTTAATTATTTTTGCTTCATTAAAGTGCTATTTGTGGACAAGCTTACCTAATTTAAAACAGTGTTGCTTCAGATATAAAGCTACTGCATTTCTTAGCTGCATCCTCAGCTGGACTTTGGGTTTTAATATGAAGTTTCTTAGCCCCAAAAGTGACAACATTATCTACATACTATTTACCTTTCTAAATGTTCCTCAAAAATAAGTAATTATTTAGTAGGGATCAAAATTGGTTGATTTCCTTAGTTATGGCTCAGTGATTCCATGGCAGTTCATTTAAGAATAAACTACATTTAGTGGGGTATTGGCCTTTACCAGTAGCCTTGTACCTTTAAAGCTATCTTTAAAACACAATCCTCCTGGTAGCCAAAGGAACAGGAATGTAATTTAATTTTCTCTGTTCTAATCTTGAGGCTCTTTCTCATACTGAAAAATGGTAAATAAATGTCAACTCAAGAAGGAGCAGCAATTTATATTCTTGTACACTAGAAAGTCAGCTCCAAGCTTCTAGATTTATTTTGCTTTTACAACTCTTAGATCATACTGCCTTTTTGTTATTTTTAGGGTTGAAAAATGGTTCCCAAGGGTATAAGTTTCTTTGTATCATATTAGCAGTGTGCACCATCCACTCCTCAAATCTGTTCTTTTTTATTTTTAAAAATTCCATATTTATTCTGAGCATTAAATATAGAAGTAAATTTCAGTTATGAACCATAAATTATTGACAACAAAGAGGTATTAAAGTCTTATTCAAAGTCTTTTTGTTCCTGTGTGACACTAAAATCACTGCCATTACAGTCAACTTAATTTTGAAAGTTTAAAATAGATCAATATTTCCCTTTTAAAACAGAGGTACAACTTTGAACGAGTTTCCAGAGCTGTAGTTTGTAGCTGCCTCATGCATTGTCTTAAACTGTGTTTCAGTTAAAATTGTGAGGAGAATGTATGTGTGGATGTATGGAGATTTTTGGCCAACTTCAGACTTTACTCAGAGTATTTAGTACCTCTGTTGAGGACAGCTAGAAGGTACTAATGAATGCCTTCTTTACAGTGTCACTGATACTTGTCAGAGTCACTCACACACATCTGTTTTCAAGGAAAAGTAAAAGTGTTTCAATTGACTGAAAATTCATATTCTCCTCCAATACTCAGCTGATGAGATTCCATTTCTACAATCAATAAGACAGGAATCTGCAGTGACAGTAGATCACAGAACTATACTGTTAGGATTTTGAGGCCATCAACAGCCATGATTATCTCAGTCCAGCTCCCCCTGGAGCCTTCCCCTGCCCTTCCCATGGCCCAGGACATCACTGCAGCCCCCCAGGTCTACCGGTCACTGCCCCAGAGATGTTATAACAGGACCAGTCTCCAGCTCCCCAAAGCTCTGCCCAGCCATGGTCCCCATCAACTTAGGCCCGCACATGGGTCCACAGCCCAGCCCAACTTTGGTCCATCCATGATGCCTGGGGCTGGGGCTGCCCCTGTTCCCCCCAGCTGCCCTGCTCCTGACTGGAGGTGGGACAGCTTCTGGCTGGTGAAAACCCTGACCAGCTCACCCCAGTGGGCAACCTCTGTGGTTCCTGGTCTTCATTCCCAGGGAAACTCTAGCCCTCAGGGCACTACAATAAAATAAAGTATTTTGCGTCCTTCTTTATTCTTTCTTCACCTTCTCTTTCCAAGCCTTCATGATTTCCAGAATGCAACAAGCTATAACTGCTTGGCAGCGCTGACCATCAAATGTGCATCACTCCCAACTCCGCTTTGAGTGCTGGCCCCCAGCTGAATGCCATTTGAAGCTCAGTGTTTCAGTCCTGATCTTGAAAGGCCAGCATGTGTCTGGCCTTGGCAACATAAAGGATGGTCTCAGTCTACCCGATCACCACTACCTATGACAACTGCATTACTCTGGGGAACTGGAAATGTCAGACATCAAAGTGAGACCCATCAGCGTGGCAGACAGTTTTCTCAGCAGCTGGCTTGTGACTGAGAAATTCACTGTGACAGAGATCAGAGTGACCACAAACAAAATGTAAAGCTCAAATGTTTGATCTAACTTTCCCAACATCATGATAAAAGGAGAAACACCCACTGACAAGACGATGAAGAGGAGCATTAGGACAGGTCCTCAGCTGCTGTAGAGGTGTATTGTTTAGATAAAGCCGAAGGAGATGAGGATCCTTAACATATAGGTCCTCATATATTTATCACTGTTGCCAGAGAAAGATATTCTGGAAGATCTGTCTGTTAGAAAATGATGATTTGATGAAATGGAATGTTTTTACCGGAGTATATTAATTACATTTTTTAAGATATGTGACATAACAGAAGTAGCGTGTTCTACTAGTATAAATACATCATATTTTGACCTTATGAAATGTGTCTACTTCAATGAAGTCAAAACATGTCAAATTTTATGTTAATTTGTTGTACTGTAATGGTTAAACCATGTCAACTATTGCATTATGTCAAGTCAAAGTAAGATAATGAAGTAGAATATGACACTTTCTGTCATAACATAGTAGTTCCTGGCATGTTTTGACATATTCTATTATTGACATCATATTCCAAAAATAAAATAAATTTAAAGTAACATTTTAATTGTTCTGTCACAATTGAAATATTTCAATTTCTAATCCAATTATCAATATAAATATTTCATCAATTGATCAAGTCACCATAAAAATTTCAGCATTTCCAGCAGAATATAATTTTCAAATTTCAAACTTTTCTCAACTTTATTTTTGCAATGCTTAGATGACCAAATATTTCAATGATAAGTATAACACAATAGGATTGAAACATCAAATAGCATTCACTGCCTCCTTGTTCGTGTCATAAACAGGCCTAGCTATTTAGAATGACTGCCAATGTCCAACCTTTCAAAGATATTCAGGTGCTAAAATATATTTATAAAATCAAACAAATCATAGATATATTCTACTCACAGAGGAACTCAACTGTTTTCCCTCTGTAGCTTAAAGGTGTATGTCTCCCAGATTTTTCCCTTTACAGCATGCAGATAATGAGAAATAACCTTATTACCCTAAGTGATTTTAGATATTCGTCATTAAATCTGTATTTGTCATGCACAGAATCCATCAAAGAGGACTTTTCTCTCTGGTAAAGGCCTAGGTTTTGTAGAGGTTGCAGGAACATCTGTGCAGTCATCCTGATGCTCCCTTTACAGTGTGACACAGACCTGTATGGTAGAATTTTCTAAGCACTAGTCATTTCAAACAAGGCCTGCAACAGTAGGCAAGTGATCTACATAAAAGCTTTTCCTGATCCACTGTCATTTACAGCAGTGACATTATTCTTCATGCTTACCATGAATTAGAGAACACCAGAGAGAGTGATATTCTTAGATTCTGATTAATGAAAAGGCTCTCTTGAAGAGAATAGCTCAAAGCACATGATGATAAGCTAGATCTGCAATTGAAGTAATTGTAAGAAGTTCAGAGAAGACATCAAAGGAAGTAGCTTTTTTGGGATGGAGGAAGGCATTTACCTTTTAAGCTATTTATCATCAATTTCACGCATAGGCTAAACAGATGCAATTATGCTCTGTATAGTGTAGTACTCCAAAGGTGTTACATATGAACCCATGTTTTACAAGCTCTAGTATTCTCAGAGAAAGAAGAGAACATTCACAGCTTTAGTGCAATGTGACTTAAGCAACATCTTGGGGTTTATTGTTTAAGAAACAGAGCATCTCACAGACCAGGGTTGAAGAAGAGATTCCAAACCTCTATTCAGATAAAGAAATGTCTTGTTGGACCAGACCGTTAGAATTAGAGAAATACAGGATATGGAGAAAACTCCTGACTCAGTGAATAGTAACCTACTATCATATTATCCAATTATTTTTGTAAACATAATCCTTCATAACAAAGATACAATAACCACCTGAAGCAGCTGTGCAGCAAGAAAAGAATGGGAATTTTAAGATAATAATTTGAAAATTTAATAAGGTCCTGTAGTGTGTCATAATATTAGTACCTTGATACTGATAAGGAGGACTGGCTGACATACCAGAAGACTGTGCTGCCATCCAGCGAGACCTGGACAGGCTGGAGAGTTGGGCAGGGAAAAATTTAATTAAATATAACAAGGGAACATGTAGAGTCTTGTATCTGGGTAGGAACAAGCCCAGGTTCCCGTATAAGTTGGGGAACTACCTATTAGAGAGCAGTTGTAGGGGAAAGGAAGCTGAGGGTCCTGGTGGACAGCAGGATGACCATGAGCCAACACTGTGCCCTTGTGGCCAAGAAGGCCAATAGCATAGTGGGGTGTATTAGAAGGGGAGTGGTTAGTAGGTTGAGAGAGGTTCTCCTCCCCCTCCACTCTGCCCTGGTGAACAACGGTGGAACATTGTGTCCAGTTCTGGAATATTGTGTCCAGTTCTGGGCCCCTCAGTTCAAGAAGGACAGGGAACTGCTGAAGAGAGTCCAGCACAGGGCAACAGAGATGATAAAGGGAGTGGAGCATCTCCCATATGAAGAAAGGCTGAGGGAGGTGGGTCTCTTTAGCTTGGAGAAGAGGAGACTGAAGGGTGACCTCATTAGTGTTTATAAATATGTAAAGACTGAGTGTCACAAGGATGGAGCCAGGCTCTTCTCAGTGAGAACCAATGATAGGACAAGGGGCAATGAATACACACTAGAACACAGGAGATTCCACTAATATATGAGAAGAAACTTCTTCACAGTGAGGGTGACAGAACACTGGAACAGGCTGCCCAGGAAGGTTGTGGAGTTTCCTTCTCTCGAGACGTTCAAAACCTGCCTGGATGCCTTCCTGTGTAACTTCATCTAGGTGTTCCTTCTCCGGTGGGAGGATTGGTCTAGACGATCTTTCGAGGTCCATTCCAATCCCTAACATTCTGTGATTCTGTGGTAAGAAAATTTAAGAAATAATAAAAGTCTTAAAGATAACATCTTGGATCTCCTCCAGGATAAGCCATTATCTAGCAATTTAAAAATAACTCTATTTGATGTTACTGGAAGCTGCTAGAAATTACAAACAAACATTTCTTTTTACATGCTTTTTTGATGATAAGAAATGGTCAAAAATTTAGTAATACATGAAAATATTTTTTCTTGTACAATTTACTTCTGCAGGAGAAGCAGAAAGGACATAAGTTAATCGCCTGAAAAACCTTGTTCGTCTACCTGTTCACATCTTGAATCCCTATGAGATTAATCAAAGAAACACTCTTCCTGTAGACAGAGGAAAACTTTCTCCATTGACTTTACTGGAAGGATGTCAAAACCATAAATGATATCTCCAAGAGCTCTTTAGTGATAAAGTCTGTTCCTTTCCTACGGCTGCAGTACACATGATAAGAATAATCTCTACCTTAAGCTATACATTTGAGGTTTTGGGTTGTTTGAGGCTTTTGGATGAGAAGTGAAAGGGTAAGGAAGAGACAAGAAGCAGCTGATCTGTAACCTAAAAGCACAGTTTCCCCTTTCCCAGAGCCCTGAAGATCAGAGAGTAATGTTTGGTGCTTCAGGATACATGGAACTTGTTCAGGCTCCATGTTTTCTTCTCTTTGCTAAGAGCTACTTTTTGAAATACCTGAAAAATATTATTTTTTTTTATTACAAAAATACAGCTTCATATGAAATCAATATTTATAAAATCTGAAAATAATTGTAAGAAAGAACTGGTTTTTTCTTGTATGTACAGAGACTGGCTTCAAGAACTAGAAGAAGGGATGCAAGGACTAGCATTAAGATATAAATTTTGTGGTATTCCTTTTCTCCTTGTGGGGGATATTTTTGTAGTTTTGTTCATCTGACAAAGCTGGCAAAGTGGGAACACAATGTGGACTTAAGAACATGGATGAGTCAGATGTCTCAGCTTCACTCATAACATATTGCCAACTACCTTGAAAATCTATCATTTTAATTACTTGACTGATAAAACAACTTTGCAGATTTTTCTAGCCAAGCTGAAGCTTTTAGGTCTGAAGGTTTACTCCAGTCTGTTCCATGGGTTTCCTACTAACATTAAGTTCTTATATAGCAACAAGGAATATCCATGTATATACTTACTGAGAGAGACCATTACTGGGATCATTCATCATAGAATCACAGAATCATAGAATGTCATGAGTTGGAAGGGACTTACAAAGATCATCGAGTCCAACTCCTGTCCCTGCATAGAACAACTCCACAGTTCACACCGTGTGTCTGAGGATGTTGTCCAGTCTCTTCTTGAACACTGTCAGGCTTGGCACCATGACTACTTCCCTGGGGAGCCTGTTCCAGTGCTCCAGTGCCCTCTGGGGGAAGAATCTTTCCCTAATGTCCAACCTAAACCTCCCCTGGCACATCTTCCTGCCATTCCCTTGGGTTCTGTCATTGGTCACTAAAGAGAAGAGATCAGCACCTGCCCTTCCTCCTCCCCTTGTGAGGAAACTGTAGACCATGATGAGGTCTCCCCTCAGTCTTCTTTCTCCAGGCTGAAAAACCAAGTGATTTTAGCTGCTCCTCATACAGCTTCCTCTCTAACCCTTCACCAAGTTCATGACCCTCTTTTTGACACTCTCCAGTAGCTTAATATCTTTTTTATATTGTGGTGCCCAGAACTGCACACAGTGCTCCAGGTGAGGCTGTGCCAGTGCAGAGTAGCGTGGGACAATCACCTCCCTGCCCAGCTGGCAATGCTGTACTTGATGCACCCAGGACATGGCTGGCCCTCTTGGCTGCCAGGACACACTGTTGGCTCATGTTCAACTTACTGTTGACCAGAAACCCCAGATCCCTCTCTGCAGAGCTGCTCTCCAGCATCTCCTCCCCCAGTCTGTGTGTACAGCCAGGGTTGCCATGTCCCAGGTGCAAAATCCAGCAATTGCCCTTGTTGAGCTTCATGTGGTTGGTGATGGACCCATTCTCCAATTTGTCTTGATCACGCTGCAGGGCCTGTCTGCCCTTGAGAGTGTTAACAACTTCTTCCAGGTTTGTGTCATTAACAAACTTACTAAATATTCCCTCAAGTCCTGGGTCTAAGTCATTTATAAAGACATTGAAGAGTGCAGGCCCTAAGATGGATCCCTGTGGATCCAGCATGTTTTGTATTACTAAAATGTATCTTCTAGTTATCAAAATTATAGGAAAATTATGTGTCATCTCACTCTATTCACTGTTTTCTCATTAAAAAGTTCTGTTTCACAAAGTGTCCGTTGGCCTGAACTCAGTAATCTAAAAGATCACTAGTGCTCTGGCATAAAATCAGTGATCAGTAATCTTTCTAAGGGGGAACAAAGGACAAAAATGGAAGTCCATTGCTATAGAAAACAATTCTCTCAGAGTCTCTTCACTGGAGCTAAGAGTAGACTCAAAGGCCCGTGCAAGCATCAACATTCTCTGACACAATTATCAGGTGAATTTATGTGATTTTGCTTCTTTTAATAAAAAGCAGTCAGTGTTGCATCCATAACAAATTCTCCACTAACATATAAATCAAAACAAATACAAAATACTGACCCATGGTCGTAATTCTTCCTTCTTGAGAAATAAAGAGGAAGAGACTAAATCTTGTAAGATGGGAACCAGTGATGTTACTTAATTTACTAGCTTAAGGTACTCACAGATACTACCAAGGCATCAACAGCATAAGAACCAAAATAGTCTGGGAAAGCCCTTTCCACTTGATAACTTTCACAGCTACCTCCTTTTAGCATACAAGAAGTGTTTCTGACAGACTTCTCTGCTAGGTAACATTACTATCTCAGGTGTACATAAGACTCTTTCCCTGAAAAGTTTACATTATAATTAGAAATAAAACAGAAAAAAAAATGTGATCACAGAATAATTATTAATTCACTATATTTGAGAAAGGGAAGAGTTCCACAAAGGCATGCAAGAGTTTCGGAGAGGAATTAAAGTGTTTAAGTCTGAATATAAAGAAGACTTAAAAATCTGTAGGGTACTAATTTTAGATATTATAGTATTTATTTAAGTGGACTAAATATGCAGAAGCAGCTTGATAGTTCTGCAGCAACTTAGCACCTATTTCACATCCTAATCCATGATAGGTTTTTTAAGGTTTGCTTTCTCACTGTTTTCTCTGAAATGACTGATCTGGCAGCTGTGCTTTAAAGATGTCTCTTTCTTGCCCACAAGACCAAATTCTTAAAAAACAAAATAAAATAAAACAAAACAAAAGTGGCTATTTTTGTTCAAAAACTGTGTAGGTGTCATTACACAAGGAAGGTGAAACCACTTGTGGTTTTTTTGTGCTCAGATTGTTTTTTTAAAATCAAGGTTAAAAAGACCCTTATGGGGAAGGAGATTCTTCACTCTCAACCAGCACAGGGTCCCAGACCACAATATACAATAGGCAGGCAGGTAAACCATTGAAAGTGACAGCAATGAGAAGCTTGGAACATAGGAAAATCTGAGGAGACTCCAATGAGGAGCAGATTCAGAGGCTCTTCAGGCCCTAGAGGCAACAGAAAAAGATTCTCACATGTCTATCAGAAATACATTGTTACTGCTATTCTTAAAGAAAAATCGGATAAATCTTCAGGAAAAGAATAACCCAGGGAAGACTTGTTGTGATCAAATCCTCAGCCTGATTCTGATAGAAGTCTAGTCATCATATTCAGCACCCAGATTTACATTGGGACTACCAGGTGTCTGAATACTCCCAGGTATAAACCACAACTGTCGCACAGCTGGGGTAGTCAAACAGGCTGCCCAGAGAGACTGTTTTGTGTTCATACTTGAATGTATTGAAAACCCCACTGGACAGACCCCTGGGCAACCTGCTTTAGGCTGGGCTGCTTGAGCAGGAGGGTTGGACATGATAACCTCCAGAGGTCCCTTCCAACGTCAATCATTCCATGATCCTCTGATCTCAGATAACACCAGCTGTTATGGCACACTGAGGGCCAGGGCAGGGAGCTGGGAGCAGTGGGATTCCCGGGGTGGTAGAGCACAGCCTGACAGGCAGGACCCATCCCAACCTGGCCAGGCAGTGGGGGACACCTGGGGGTAGCCCAAGCACCAGCTCCAAGCATTCGGCACCTCTCTGGGGACAGGGATGGGCTGAGACCAGGCTGGGATGTCAGCCTTTAAGTGGCTGTGGATCAGCTGAAAGCAGCTCCCTGGGGCTAGAGGTCAACCTTGGTCATGGTCACCTCACAGCATCTCAGACTGTCTCACAGGGTCGCAGTGGGGAAGGGCTTGCAGCCAGCAGCACCAACTCTGAGCTGCCTCCAAGCCCCCGCAGCCAAAGATCCCTCCATCCGTGAGATAAGGGAGGTCTCTTAGTGCACCCTGGGTTGGTATTAGAACAAATAATAAAGCTGTTCTTTCATTTTCCCAGTAGCTAAGTGCCACTAACTCTGGCATTACAGTCCTGAATGCCTGTCTCTGCAGTGTCTGAGAAACTGCAGATCTCAGCCAAGAACAGAAATGGGAATACACAAGCAATCCAACTGTGTTGTGGAAATGAGAAAAAGAGATGGGCTGAAACAGGGTGAGAGTCAGTTCAAGGTTATTATTATACTTGGCTAGGCAGGTCAGGCTGAGACAGAGGAGTCCCTTAAGTAAAGAAACAAAATCTAAAGTGTTTCCTTTCAGTGATAAAAAGCATTCGAATGTATTGCTTGGGGACACTGAGTGGGTCTGCCTATCTACACTTTGGGAAAGAGCAACTGCAGTGAAATGAATTCAAATCACTGTGCTTTACACTCAAAGGTCATATAAGTCAATGCCACAACTTGGAACAGGACTCCAGTTTCTGACCAGAGAAATAATTTCAACATGGAGCTTTCTAAGCTTCAAAGAGTGACTACATAACATCAAAGGTCAAATTGATAAGTATATTGTCAAATGGTAGCAGAGGGCTAGACTTACCCATTCCAGGCCTACATTTTTTACTTTTTCCTTTGGAGAAATCTGTCTTCAAAAGTAAACAAACAACAGCAAATAACCGCTTTATATACATTTGAAAGACGTTACATAGCAATAACTTCAGACCTATCTTCCTTCTTCTTGGAAACGTGTCACTTTCAGCATGACAGGTGGGATTAAGTACCTGTTTTGCTACCTTTTGTATCTCATGTACTTTGGAATTCATATCTGGAAGAAATGGGTTTTTTCCAAAAATATTTTCCATTGCTCTACAAAAATAGACTTCTAGAGCACTAAATACAAAGTAAAATGCTTACTAGATGAGGATACTGCAGCCAGCACTCTTCATTGGTGATTATAACAAGCAACTGGAACATACAAAACTTAGCTCAAGTCCCTGTCAAAACCCTGACTGTGACTTTTCCAAATCAGAAGTAATAAATTCAACAGAGTATTGAATAAGGGAAAGTAGGAATATTATTTCCCACAAACGATGTATATGCTACTCCTCATTAATTATACTATTATGTTACTGTACTTCCGAGTAATATAGAACAGATACTTTCTCACTAATGTTTGCAGATGAGAAAACAGCCTCTCAATACTGGGAAACATTCTGTGAATAACTACATTTTCAACAAGTTTAGTTTTTGTAGAAAAACAGCATACTAGTTCTCTGAATATTCTTGTCTGGTTATTACTGAAGATTCATTCCCAGACTGTAACTGATATTAAACTTACATAAACAGAGTTTATATGTGTCCAGCATGGAAAATAAAGAGTTTGTTTCTTAGTTTCTGGACCAAAAAAAAACAAACTAGTGAATTTACCTTCCTATTGCATTCCATTGATTCTGTTGCAACCAGTATCAGGGTGTAATCAATACCAGAGTTTTGGGACTTTAGACCTCAGTTCACATACTGTTCATGTGCAGGTTAAAACTATCTTGCTTATTGGCTATATGAGTAACTGAGAGACACTGAGCCACTTAAACCAAAGAATATCCTTAGGTATTCTTAGAAAGATTCAACTTCATCATGCTCAGCTCTGGCAAGGTTTTGTTGTACAATGCAGCGATTCCTGTGTTAGGCCAGGACTGTCATGGTTAGTTTGTCTATGAACTATTCTTCATGACACAGAAAATTACGTGCACTGTAGACAGCAACCTATGCATAGAGGATTTGGCATTTGGTGTTACAGTTAATTGGTTTATTGTCTTTATGTGAAACTTTTAAATACAACAGACCCAGCAATACATTTTTAATCTTCAGTATCTCTGTATTCAATGATTTTTTTTAAAAGATTGGATGAAATAATCTACTTAATATGATAATCCATTCATTTTTAAAGACAAATTCAATATTAAGAGAAACAAAATAAAAAACAAAGGTTTAGATCACATTTATTAAAACATAGTATTTCAGCTCTAGTCAAGTAATTTTTTGTTAGAACAATAATTTGTTGGTTTTGTTGTTTGAAAAATATAGAGCTTTATAGTATGCAGAAGTTTGTGACTTTCTCGTGAAACTAAAATATTCCTGGTGTAAAGAATCCAGAGATACTGTTAGTCTCCTGCTGCTGTATTTTATAAGTTTTCTGCTGAGAGTTGCTAAGGTATGAAAGGCAAACCAGTCTCTGTGATTTACTTGGAATAATTCTTCCTACTTCCATGAGATCAACAACGCCATCTATCCATGTCCTGGCTGGTCAGCCACTTGATCCTTTGCCTAGTCAAAAGTATATCATTTGTCTGAATCTTCTTGTTTTCGCCATTTTTCAAACCAAGCTCTGACACATAAGTTTGCCTTAACAAGCTTTTCAATGTCATTTCTTAGCCAAGTGTTATCTTACTGCTGAATCCATTCAATACATCTTCTAGAATATTATTCTCATCTTGAAAAGTTCCTCCTGAAGTTGCTTCAGAGCTACTTTTTAAATTCTTTTCAGCTAAATACAACTGTGCTCTAAATACAGATGTACTGTGTATACCTAAGTGCACAGGAGGTAGATCAAAACCAGAAACTCAACAGATACTTTTTAATGTAATTCTCAAGAAGAGGAAAAGCCTACATAATTCAAAAATAACTACTACATATACCTGGATAGAGCAGTCCATGTGAAGTAGGCAAAAATATAATAAAGTTATATTTAGTTGTAGAAGATAACATAAATCTCATAATGAGAAGATAACTCAAAGAAGATAAACATAATGAGAAGATAACTCAAATCTCTTTGAAATTGTGTTAAAAGAATGCTGACA
This sequence comes from Columba livia, assembly GCF_036013475.1. NCBI lineage: Eukaryota > Metazoa > Chordata > Aves > Columbiformes > Columbidae > Columba > Columba livia. The sequence continues at coordinate 192,218,582 of NC_088602.1, read as the reverse complement.
ACTTCAAAAACTTAAGTTAGATTTACCAATTCTAAATCAGTTTGCACAAAACACATTTTGTTGCCCCTTACATCCGTATGGCTGTTTCTTCCATTCTCGCAGATCTGAAAGATTTACAAGTTAAATAAATTGTATTTCCTTTTCACAATAGCACTGGAGAACTGGGATGGGCAATGCCAAGTTTAAATGGAACTAGTTACATTTATGGAATCTCAGAATCTGACAAATCTTTCTGATGGCTGTCAGTGGTCAGATTTTGATGTTTTTCCTCAGACCAAGCTTTCAGAATGAGTTTAGTTCTATCACCTGTACATTCTGATAAAAAACCTTACAAACACTTCATACTGTCACAAGAAGACAGAACACTGTCATTTGAAAAAAAAAAAAAAAAAGAGTAAAAATGGTCTTGTACTATAAAAGTGTTTCATAAACAAACTCTCAAAAGGTTCATAAACTTTCAGTCTTTCAAATCTTATGAGTTTAATTATGGGAAGAAAAGTCATTGCAGGATACAAGTTTAAAATACTCTTAAAAAAAAGATCTTTGAGCGTTCGCATTGCATCATTCTTTTGTATTTGGAGTGACCTGTTAAATGCTAAGGAACCAGGAAAATATGTGAGACAAGAGACACTGTGGGACAAACAAAAAGACGCTGTGAGATATGAATAACAGCATATTGCTGTAATGAGGTATGAAATAATACTTCAGAATTCACACACAGGAGTGTCTCATTGTAATTATGATTTTTGTGTAGTAAAGTGTAATTTTTTTAAAAAGTTATATATGTTAAGAACTACGGTTCGTAAATTAAAACCTGTTCTTTGTGTGAGTTTAAGGCATTATTATCATTGCAAATTACCTTTGTCTAAGCAGTGGTATTGGGACAGATCATGTCTTCATCTTTCTATAACTACATGTATGTAGATGTATGCTATTTAAGCTCAGTCTCAAGGTGGTCAGCCAGGGTAAGCCATGGAAGACAAGCTTCCTTTTTGACCTTATCATCCATATCCACACCAAAATGACTCATATTACACTTCTTATTTCTCAAGCCTGACTCAGTTCTGTCCAAAGATTTCTTGCAGAGCCTTCTAGGTACTAAACTACAAAATACTTGTCTGTATGTCCCTCCAGGTTTGTTTCTGTTCATAGGCAGTAAAAGGAAAAAGTGAGGCACAAAAAGATGTAACTCAAAACACACAAATCTGTGCTAAACAATTTCTTGTGCTTGAAGACTACTCTATATCTCTCTAATCTCCAGCCACTTTGGAGAGGGACTGTTAGGGAGTAAGCAGCAAGAAGCCAGGCTTATAAGCAAGAGTTCAGCAAAGCCTGCAGGCTCTGAGAAAGCTGTCACTGGAGATTATGGTCAAAGATTTAAAAGTTATACTTGAAGACAAGCCTTACACAAAACATGGTCTGTATAACATCCTGTGGGGGTGATTGCATGGCTCACCCTTGGCAGATGACCTGTATAACATTTGTTAAGAATATGAGTGCAGACGCTATGGGTGAATCAAATACACTGAACTACCTGGAGGGCACCTGCCCCAAACTGGTCATGTTGAAGAGGAAGATGACAATCAACCAGATTACACAGTGACTGGGGGATTACCAAGGGGCTTCTGGGAAAAAGTCAGTCCCCTGGCTGCCTCAGCACAGGGACAGTAGGGGCACTTCTGGTGCCAGAATGGCTGTGTCTGCAGCAGGGGGATGTGGGGGGACCTGCGTGGCCGGGAGGGGATGGGGAGAGCACAGTGTCTGTGAACGCATGTGGGTGTGAGTTGGGAGGGTTATAACTTTGGTGGATTAGCTATAGAATGGTGTTCAGAAATTTGTGCGTGTTTATTAATATCTTGTGTGTGTCTAGTAGAACAATTTATCTGGGCATTTTTGTTGATCCTGAATGTATAGTTCTGACTCTCACACAATTGTGTCATTAATAAACTAAATGGTTTTAATCCTCCTGTGATTTGACTACATGAACCGAGAGGATTTTTTACCTGCAAGACAATATACAGTGTATATCTGTTTACATAACCAAAACAACTTCTGTCAAAGTAGCCTGGCAGCTAACCAAAAGCTTTCCATGAAAACTTGCCTGAGAGTGCTACACACCACATCTCAGTCTGTGAAAATTAAAGAAGGAAATAATACATGCTAGAGGGTGAGCTGGGAGGAAGGGGGTTTTGAGAGTGAATGAGGAGGTTGAAGGAAATTAACATATATGTGCCTAGGGAAGATTACTGGGTGGTGGAAAAAGAAATGGGATGAATGAAATGTTGTAAATGAAGGGAAAACAACCGTGCTATAATAAAAAATAAAATTAAAAAAAAAAATAAAGAGAAAGAAATTGAGTACTAGTAAGATGTTACTCTTAATGGCTCACATATTCCTTGAGCTAGGCATTCATAGAAAAGTTGTGGGTCTGAGAAAACTAATACATTCAGTTTTTACTAAAATTATGCAGATTCAGACCAAATGTCCTGTTTCTAGGGAGAGAAGAATTCTCTGAAGAATTTGAGAGAAGAGGATCAGTCTTAATCTTCAAAGAAACCCCAAGCCTATTAGTCCAGAGCACCACTGTGATATTTGGTGAAATACATTTTCAGTGGTTTCCTTGATCACCATTATCAAAAGTGTGTGAAAATACACAGATGCTTGATGCTTTTCACTGGTGATGAAGCACTGCTAAGAGGATCATAATTTTCTTAGTTGTGCCATCCCATAGACAAAATGCAGCAGGATAATTATAAATAGTTAATTCTTGACAGTTTCAGCTGTGTAAAATCATACTAAGACAGAACTTGCATTCCAAATTTATGCCAGTTGACATCTTGCTTGTCTTCATAAGAATGTGTGTCTTGCTAGATTAAGCTCAGTTTTGTACATAAAAGGTGATTTCCTTTGGGATATTTGATTAGGTTGAATTACAATGAAAATTCAAACAGAATTAATTAATTCAGTTCTTTTTCTAGTGATTTCAGTATTCCATCCTGATCCATGAGGTCTACATTGAAATACTCTAGGGCCTGAGACTTGTGAGTACAGCTTCCCTAAATTATAAGTAGAATTATGCATTTGAATTCATATAATACAAATCTTGCTTGTTCTTCCTGAAACTGTGTCTTCATAAACCTTGGTAGGACTCATGAGGACCATTCAGCTGCTTCATGACAATAGCTACTTAGATTATTTTTTTGCAGTTGGAAACTTATGCACAAGCTTGAGTCAAAATGAAAAAAGAGACCCCTGGCATATTATTTGAAATAGATTTTAATAGCACAGTTACATCAAGCTTTGCATTTAGAAAAACATAATATCAGAATGATTGCTAAACAAGGTATTTTTCATGCATGCAACATAGCAAATCTGTTTTAGATTGCATCATGAAAGCTAATTTTATTGATCTACAAACTTTGGTAAATGTTACAGTCCTGCATAAATTACGTTTTCTTCTACTATTTCTGTTACAGAGGGAAGATAAAGAAGAACTGCTTTGAATAAAAAGTGATAGAGTATAAAGGAATCAAAGTTATACTTAGACTATTTTGATTACCCAGAAATAAGACGTGAAATATTACACTTAATGCAGGCTGAATATGACAAGCCTCTGATGCTTCACCCTCCAAAGTAGACAGGGTGAATTTGTATTAGTCAGGGGACCTTGTCTATTCACCTTATTTTAAATGCATAGATCTGGAAGAACTGAGTATAGACAAGCCTTCTCAGAAAATTTTCTGGAGCTTTTGTCTGCCTCCTCATGCTTTAGTTCTGGTGTAGATTAAATGAGAGGAGGAATGTTCTTATGTAAATGTCATTTAATATATTGCAGTCTTTTGACTCCCTTTGGTCATGCTCAGTTTGTTTCAGGAATTGATGACCATTGCCAAAAGGATTAGATACAATAACAGCTGTTATTTGTTTGAATTGTGAAGCTGTAGTTGGGGACTCATTTCTGCACTAATGAGGGTTTCTTCTAAGGTGTAGGTATGCACATACATACACATACATATATATAGACACACAACACTTGAGTCTGTGTATACATATAAAACCCTACAATTTTCAGTCATGCAAATGCGTATTTATTAGCAAAGGAAAATAAACATATGTAATTAGAAGCTGTTTAAAATAAAATAAAATAAAATAAAATAAAATAAAATAAAATAAACAAACAACACACTTACATAGTTGACACACCTAATAATACTTTATTTTGTGAAAAATACCATTTTGATAAGATTCTATGAATAAAACTGTTGCTGTCATGATATTTTCTGTGGTATTATCTCAAGTGAACCTGTGCAGTAAGAAAGTGGTCCTTGTTTTCTTTTCCAACCTTCAGTTTCTTCAGTGAGATAATATTTTCCAACCCAAAACTTAGGACATGAAAAATAAACCCATTATAATCATTCAGGTAGTTTTCTTTGCAGTTTGATCCTATTAAATCCAATTAAAACACAGCATGAATCCTGCTAATCACCGTGTGCAGTGTATACAGCTAGCTAACAGGTAAGTGCTTTGCTGCACATCAAAGTAGTATTCATTTTCAGACAAAAAGTAGGGTAGTCTTACAGATGCATAAGTATTTTAATTCCCTTTAATTAATCTCTCCACAGTCTTATTCACTGTTAACTCACCATATATAATACAAAATTTTTTTAAGTTAGATTTTGAATCCTGGTAGTTATCCAAGTAAATGAACTTCTTTGTCAACATTTCTTAATGAAGGGTGCGATTAGACTTTACATAAGCTTATCAAGGGTGTATTAAATATTGAGTTCCTAGTGTGCTGAAACAGATATGTGCTCATTTAATCAATTATTAGATTAGATCTTTATTTTAGGATTAATTTTTTGTAACACTTGAACACAAACTTCACTGTAAGTAAGCCACTTGTAACTTTAGTCTTAAATTGAAGACCAGTCAACAACATTCTGCCATTAGGGTCCTAAACTATACACCTGTCCTTTCATAACATTTTCACATTTGTATATTTCATTTGCAATCTCAAAATTACACAATACTATGAATCACAAGTGGAAGAAAATAGGGTGTGATTGAAGACTTACTTAAGAACTGGGACTAGGTTAGTGGCAAGACCTTGCTAAGTACACTGAATGTTTGAGGAAGAAAAAAAAGAAAACAACACAGAAATATTTTTCCAGAAGTTTACTGGCACAGTGATCATGAAGTATTCATTGAAAGTTGTCTTCAAATTAACCGTCACAGGAGTCAGCCTGGGGATGTTCAGTCATGTTCGATCGAATTCTGATCTCCAAGTACACACCTCCTGGGGGCTGCTTCTCCCTCTCCCCAAAGCCAGGACACTGGTGCTAAGAATCATCCTGGTGGCAGGAGCCATCAACCAAACCTGAGTCTGGAAATATGTATCCCCACTCCTTTCTCTTCTCCTCATACCTTTCCCTGCATTTTAGAGAGCACAAACTCCTGGTTTCCTGACCTTGAGTGAACCACCACACTCCACAACTGAGCTGGGTGATACTGGAAGGACAGCACACTCTTGACCTGGTTAGAATAGAGTACTGAAACCAGTATGAAGTGTTCATGTAATAAATATCTGGATAGGTCTGAAAAATTTTCTGTGAGCTCTGCAATGTTGTCTACTTAGCCTGGTTTTCCAAATTTTTTACATGATCATACCACATGGTTGCATATTCATGTCCTGTAGCTATTACTTTCTTAATAACTTACAAATTTATTGGTCAAATCTAACTAATGGGATAGAGGTTTCAAGGGGTTTAACCCCTTACAAATGGTTAAGTGGAAAAGACATTTGCTGCTGTCCCTGATGAAAAATGCTAATAACCTCACTCAGGCCTAAGAGACTCCACAAAGAGAGAGTTTTCAGTGGTCGTGTTCTTCACAGTATGTCTGTACTTTTCTCAGTTGTTCTCACAGAGTTATTTTTGTTTACCACTCAGGAGGAAGAAATAAAAAAGGCAGCTCAAGGCTTAAAACCTTTCTTATATGGTATTGCAGCTGTAGATTTAAAGCATCTAATTGGACACCTTCTAAAAGAATGTATTAAACAAGCACTTCAGAAGTCTAAAAGCTTTACCATCTTTTATACTTTTCTGTCAGTGGCCTTAAAGAAAGGATGGGAATTAATGGACTTCAGGAACTAATGGACCTGCCAGTTCTCTGAACACCTCTAAGAACCATGATCTAGACAAGAGACAAAAGATAATGAAAGGAGTGAAAAACAAAGGCACCAGAGAGAAGAGACTGAAATATCTTCTGAGATATTTTGACTTTTTTTTTCCTTTATCTTTTTCTACTGTGTTGTTTATCTGCCTTTGCCTCTTGACTATTCAGTGTAATTCAAACCATTTACCACAATTAACAGAGTTTGCTATAATTGTGAAAGGATCATATATTTTTGATTCTCAAGCTCTTGTTTTCAAAAAAAGAAATCACATTTTAAAGTTGAAGTGCATTGTAATTAAAATATTTGTTGTGGTTTAATCTGGTGGGCTGCTAAGTCCCACACAGTTGTTCACTCACTCTCCCCAGTGGGCTGAGAGAGAGAATCAGAAGCGTCAAATTAAGAACACTTGTGAGTTGAGATAAAGACAGTTTAATAGATAAAATAATAATTTCCCATGGTAGGCAGGTGTTCAGCCATCGCCAGGAAAGTAGGGTTTCATCACACATTAATGGTTACTTGAAATGACAAATGCCATAACTCCAGATGTCCACCCTTCCTCCTTCTTCCTCCAGCTTTATATGTCAAGCATGATGTCATACAGTATGGAATATCCCTTTAGTCCATTGGGGTCAGCTGTCTCAGTTGTGTCCTCTCCCAGCTTCTTGTACACCTCCAGCCCACTCACTGGTGTGAGACAGGAAAGCCCTTGACAGTGCATAAGCACTGCTCAGCAATATCTAAAACGTTGTTGTCTTATCCAAAACTTAGCACCATACAAGCTGCTATGAAGAAACCTTTGAAACTTCTGTTAGGATGAAGCAAAATATAGGCCTTCTGATATTTAGGCTCTAATGTTAGGCATCATTTTGTCTACAGAGACAGAAGAGTGTGTTGTGTTCTCATTCTCTGTTCACAGTAGCTGGATCAAAAGAATGCTTGCCTCATAATTGACAATGAAACTATGAGAAGGAAGATTTTTGCAGAAACTCCGCAGCTTATACATTTTAGTAGACAGAAGAAACTTTTACTGCAGTGATGCAACTTTCTTCCCTGCCACGTCTTTGTTACTTGTCCTAGCAAATGCTTTACTGATGGACTGGCACCATCTTCTCTGAAAGACATTCCTTAACACAGACTGTACTTCATGCACTCCAGGAGGAAGCTGCTGGTAAAATAAAGGAATTAAAACCACGATAGATTACTTTTATGTCGCGGTTGAGACGGACAAGCGACATGGACCAAGTTCTTTCAAGATGAAAGTAATAGATGCCATTTATTGCTACAAGTGCATTTTTATACAATTCTACCAGTTCATGTGTCTTTTCACTATTGGTTACAAGTTACAGCACTAATATCTCATTGGTTCATTTTTCTGTCATCCATGTTATTCTTCTATCCCCTTCTTTCTCACGGGTACATCTCTCCTCTCTGCGGGTACTCCTTTACTCCCATCCTTCTCAAGGGCAAATCTTAATATCTCAAGGCTGATCTCTAGTCTCATATTTTCTGTCAAGGATTCCACAGACCCGCTGCAGTTTCCCACACTTTTATTTCAGGAAAAACAAATCAGCAAAATTAGAACAATCCTGCCAAGATATAGAAATGCATTCTTTGTTATTTCCTTTTTTTTTCCACTTAAGAACATGTCACTAGGAATCTTTCTTTTTCTCTGACTTTTATTCTGATCTCCAGTGTTATTATCCAACCATTAGCAATGAAGTGCAGCTAAAGCATATTGTTGAGTGAATTTCTGGATTTAAAATTCAGTCATCCAACATTAGATCTTCTGCTGTTTAAGATTCTTTTAAATACTAGGATACAAAGAGATCACTGCTATTTCTACTCTGATACTCTGTACATTTTAGAACTTTTGGAAAACGAACAAAAGAACAACCAAAAAAACCTTTCTCATCTGTATCAGAAAGTGATCTAATCTGAGCTAGATTCAAACAAAACCTTATTTCATTTAGATAATCCAACACAGACCTTGACTGCATAAAATAAAGTTTCAGGGAAGGAAACATTAACTTCAAAAAGACAAACTTTGTACACCTCTTTGCACTAGTTCGTTTTCCTTTTGCATTTCTCAGGCTTCTTTGTAATGATGCCAGGCTAATTGAATGATTTGCTTCCTTGCAGTACACAAACTCTGTCCATGCTATAATTCCACTATGCAGTCTGTACTGCAGTACAGAACACAGTACTGCATTCTGCTCATCTGTAAATGTCTCAGCATGTGTAGCTGACCTTTTTCACCCACATACACATATCATAGAATCTAATTGGACAGAAGATAATAGTGTCATGATATTATTCCTGTTGATAGCTGACCTATACCTTGGAATTTCGCTGATCACAGGGTAGAGGACAAACTGAGAGCAATGGAAAAGGAGCAGGAAATTGGAAAATGAATAGATGCATATAGAGCATATACAACTGAAAGCAGTAAAATGACATATTTTCATCCTTTCTAGAAAGGATCTGTGGAAAAAAAAAAAAAAGAAAAAAATGGAGGCAGGGCATGAAATGACTTGGCACACCAAACAGAAATACCAAATAGAAATTTCTCACATAGGAGGAGAGGTTAGAAATAACAAAGGAACATTTAATTAGAGTACCAGCAAAGAGAGAAGGAGGAGAAAAAGGTGGATTGAGATAAAAAGAAAAACTGGAAATAAAGGGCTAAGTAAGAATGAATTATTAGATAGAGAAGATCAGACTGCAATATGCAAAGGCCAAGGACTAAAAGCTCACTGGGAGATAGAAGTGAAACTACAAAGAAAAATAATGGGCAGATAAAAAAAAGAAGAAAAATGTGTTTTGTGGGACAGATAAAAATTACAGATCTTAAGAAAAAGACAGAGAAGGATGGAAAAGAAGAAAATATTTTTTAAATATTGCATGTGCTGCCCAGCCATTCTCACTACCTAATGCAGAAACATTCAGGCAGCAGTATTTTGGGTCAAAGTAGGAGACAATTATGGCTAAATATCCAATAACCATTGAAACAAATGGTGATGAACGTGAATATCCATCTGAGGAATGTCACTTTTGGCAATTTCCTCCTCTGTCAGGTGTTGATTCAACAGTAGTGAATAGAAGGAAAGGGGAAATAAGTAGTAGCAAGAAAAGTATTCTTATTTCTCTTCAGATACACAATTCACAGCTCCTGAAACTCTAGAGGAACTGAAAATTTTCCTTTTCATACAGGTTTTGGTTATAGCAATGCATTCCATGTATAAGGCATCTGTCAGCCTGTCATCTTGATGGAAATCTCAGAATGTAGCAGATACCCTACAGGCAGAAGGAAGAGAGCAGACCAGTGCCATACCAATTACACCATTACTCAGAGGGATCCATTACAAGCACTTAAATTCCTTCAATTCTGCTTCATAAAGGCAGCCTGTGTCAAGAGCTGAAAGCCACTGGTTGAATTCTGAGCTGCAGATCTTCACTCTCAAGGATTTGAAGGAGTGGAATATGACTGATACCTCCCACAGTGATGAAGAATCTTCTCTGAAATGTTAACCATCATGCTGCGTGTCCCATATTTCTCTGTTTGTGCACAATTCATATGCAGCTAATGATGGATAGAATATGCAGGGACAAACAGCTACAGTAATAGTTTTCACTTTTTTTTCACAAAAAGAGAAAATAATAAAGTCAGTAAAAATGTTCTTATAGTTCACTTTGATTTTAAATTGTTTTCTTTTTTTCCCTTCCTGAGTTGTGCTCATTAATAATGATTACTATTCGTTGAAAATTAGGTCTTTATAACCTTTCACATATCTCTGTCATTCAACAGTTGGCAAAGTACCATTGGGAATTTTATGTGACATACTAATCGGTTCTTATGGGGAGGAAGAAATCACTCTGAGGTACATAGCAAGGCCCCTATTCTGTTCTGACATAGCTAGAAATGAGGTAGAGAGATCACACCACAGCAGAATAATTTAGGCTGGTGGGGACTTCTGGAGGTCACCTCATCCATATCCCTCCTCAAAGCGAGGTCAACTTCAAAGTTCAGTTGGGTTGCTAAGGGCTTTGTCAAGTTACTCTCTGTATATATCTAAAGATGGAGACTCCACAGCCTTGGGCAACCTCTTCCACAGCTTAACCATTCTCTTTGTGAACACTTTTTTTTCCTTCCTTGAGTTGGATTTTGTCTTACTACAATTTGTGATCACTGCGTCTTGTCATTTTACTGTACACCTTTGACCCAAGACTGCTTCTCTCTTCTTTATAACCTCCCTGTCAAGAGTTAACGATAGTAGCCATGTCCTCCCTTAAGACTGAAAAGAATCAGTCCTCTCAGGTTCTCTTTGTGCATAACATTCTCAAGTAAGCATCTTGGTAGCCTTGCATTGGAACTGCTTCAATGCGAATCTTGTACCCAAGAGCCCAGAACTGGACACTGCACTCCACATGTCGTCTCACCAGCAATGAATAAATGGGTGATTATTTTGTATATGCTCTGACTACCTGCCTCACTGACATAATAACTCCATATAAAAGTGAGATGACCTAGATATGCACTTTTTTCCCCTCAGAAAGTTGCGAAAAACAATGCTCATAAAAGAGAACAGTGGTATGGCAACTTTTTATTAGCAAAGGAGAACAAAATGAAGGAGGATCTTCCCCAGCATTGAGGCCCAGGGCCATAAAACAGGAATAGGCATTAACCTTTGGCTAAGACTGCACTACCTCCTTTATGGTTCATGGGCAGCTCCTCTAAAAATGAAGTTTAAGAAAGGTTAATTTACTGGAAGTTTCCAAAGATCAATAAATTTCATACAAAGAGGAAAAAATTATGATTTTCTACAGAAAACAGATGTTTTGATAAAACTCATAACTGCCTCCACTATTACTCAAAATTCATGGCAGGGTATATTATGCAGTTCTGCTAAAGATGGATCCTGGATTAGGGGTTCATATGAAAAAAGCTAGAGGGAATGCAAGAACTAAAAAAGGAAAGGGCAAGGATGTCTGTGAGAGGAACGCAGGAGACTAAGTGCAAAGGCATTAATGAGATCACGACAAAATTGGTGTTTGGAACTCAGTGAGGCATATTAACTTGTGGGAGATAAAACCAAGGTAGATATCTCAGAACATCTGTCAGTACTAAGGGTCCAGCACAAGATTTTCAAACATACAGCTTTCCTACAACAGATTATTAATTTTTTTTCTGATTTTAGGAATCTTCCAAATCTTCCTCTGTGCAGAATGTATTATATTTTAAGGAAAAGTTTGATTAGCCGAATGGAGAGATGTTGTTCTGCCTGTTCGAGTGAACACAAGGGGAAAGGAGGAACTAGTTTCGGCTGCATGAAGTGCAAATATAACACAGAAAAAGTGGGAAGCTATGTTACTCTTTTTATTCAGTGCTCATCTCTAAGACATCACCATCTGTGCTTGAGAAGACACAAAGCACCAGGCTCCAGAAGAATATAACTTCTGAAGACACCACTGTATGTCAAGCCAGGTTCTCCAAAGACCCTTGCAATTATGTTCCCTTACTAAGCGCTACCACTGATCAGTAGGTAGGTGCCTTTGTTCAGACCAGAACTTGTTTTCACCTGCTGTCAAACTGAGTTGCTGCCTTAAGCTGTCAACATGGCAATGTAAACGTCCACAGAAATCAGAGACATTCCACTCTCTCCAAAAAATGTAGCTTGTGCTTACTGTGACATCTACCCATCTTTTGCCTCAGCAAGAGAGATGCCTTCATCAGTATACTCCTTCACTAATTAAAACTCTAGATTAATGCCAAGTAATAAAATTATTTACCAGAAAAAGCTGCAGGTAACATTCAATTTTTTATATTCTGTTTGCATTTAGTGCCAGAAAGGAAGGGGCCTGGTAACAGAGAACAGAAATCAATGAGCACCTGAGGCACCACTCTAAATTGGATGCAAATTGATAGAATGAGAATTAAGAGGATGCAGTCATGCAAATATTTAAATAGATCAACCTGCTTTAATCTATAAGGAACTCTATTCTCGGGTGTTGTAGTTGTTACGTCTGTATCAGATCTATGTACTTTGTTAACTCTGAGCAACACACACAAAAAAACAACCAACCAAACACCTGTCCCTTTGTTATAGACAGCGGGTATTGACTAAAGCTGCCTGGAAGAAAAATAGTTTTATTATACCACACCCAGGGGAGGAGAGCCTATTTTCCATAATTTTTAAAGCAACCACTCTTTGAAATCATTCTTGAGATGGTTTGTTTACTTCTCTTCTGCATTTAAAAAACCCATCGAGGTTTAGTTCTCAAAAAACAGTTTTTGCTAAACAATTGATAATAATCACAATTAAATTTAACCTGCAATTTGAAGTAATTATGCCCCAAAGCTCTGTGGCATGTTCACTGCTGCTCCATCAAGTCTCATTCCTCATCAAAACTTGAAGTTTTGTGTTCCCCTTGGATTGCGTTTTCCTTTCTATCTTTTAATGTCATGTACACTTCCAACACTACAAAAGTAAATAATTTGTTCATTAATCAGTTTCCTCTGAATATCAACTTTGTTTATTTCTCTTGTAGCTTGCCAAAGCAGGATTTTTATTGTCTTTGTTAGAATGCATTTACCTTGCAAACATTCAAAATCAGTTTTGTTATTCCATTATCTGGTCTCATTCTTACATGGTGGTACTTCTTGTGGAATAATATGAGTGCAATTTCCATAACGATAATATAAAGACAAATTAAGCATAATTTGTTAAACATATGCAATATGGTTGCATCCTGCTGACACCACTGCACAGATGTGGAAGCAATTTCATTATCAAGATGTTATTCTCTCTGTAAAATATTGAGAGCTGCTAAGGAATAACACGTACACAACACTTGAGGTAAGTTCTTTCCTTTCTATTTCACGTTCATAAACATCACATGCATTTAAAGACAATTAACATGGGACACAAACCAAGCCAGCTTACTCAGCACTTTTCTGGTATGACTCTGTTCAAACATAGTGGGAAAATTATGTAATTCAAGTTTTGATGGTCTTCAGATACATTATAGGAAAAAAATCCTCTGTTTTTGTTTGCTAGTTATAATCCCATCAAAAATTAGTTTTTAAATCAAATCATAATCTCAATGAAAACATTCCTTTTCATTAAAGACCACATATGAAGTCTAGGAATGATGCTTCTGTCAAAGTGAAAACACATTTCTGCATTGATGCAGCTGGACTTCAAAGATGAAGTCCTAAAGATGAGATCATAAACCACATTGCTTCTGGCTTGTAACTTACCTACATGTTCTGAAAAGCATGAAGGAATGGGTGCAAAGAGTATGCCTACCGATTATTTTTATTCAAAGGTATTTTTAATGTAACAGTCGTAAGTATAATACGTATCATGAAGATATATAAGAAAATTATGTCTTCTTATAGTACAGCAAGTATATTTTTACGAAAAACACAACACTCCTTTTTATATTATCAGATACAAGACCAGCTTCCTCCATAAAGCTGGCTCATATATGAATCTTTGTGAGTCCAGTTTAAAATGGGTTTTGTATTCTTGCTGTCTTCAAAGTCCTGGAGCCAGTGACACAATCTCCAGCTCAGAAAAAGACAGTGGTAAGGTAGTAGGTACTGACTCACTACAACCACCCACCTAACTCCCACTGCTAAGACTATGAAACTTCACTGCAAGCTAAAACTGGCTTCTTACTGTTTGCTAAATGAGATCAATGGAAAAACACAAATGCTGTATTCGGAATATGATAAGTTCACTTTTTATGCATTGCAATGCACGTTTGATTTGGTTGCATGGTAGCTACTATTTGAAGATGTCCTCTTTCCTCAGTTCCAATGCAATATATCAAATGTAAATGCAATCAAAAAACTGTCTGAGAAAGGCATTCCTGAGGAAGAGACCTATAATAGCTCACCTCCACAGATTTGTGTGTGTTAGCTGAAGTGTTATAGGGGCAGATCTTCAGATGACATTTCAGCTCCATTAACTTTCAATAGCACTATAACAAATTACACGAGCTCAAGATGTGTCCCATGATGTTTAATATCTGACAACTGGAGGAAAGTGGATTAAAGCAAGATCAAAAGTGTACAGGCTCCTAACTCTCCATATAGATCGGTGTGAGTTTAAGCTTGAATTTCTTTGTGGGTTAATCCTTCACTTATTTCAAAAATCATATTCAAAGACAGTGAAACGTTGCTTAACTGAGTCTGGGAGTGAGTATGATCATCCAGTTATACTGTAACACAATATGTTAAATGGATTTGCATTGGTTTTTCAAAAAAATAATTCTGTATTTGTGTAAAACTTAAAATATGTTGTGAGTGTTACCTTATATTATATATAAAAAATGTAACACGTTTATATTGTATTTGTATTTTGCTTTTTTCCATTTGAGGATTGTATGTATAAAACTTCAACCATTAATTCCATAAACTTTCAGAATGCATCTATAACCATATCTGATGATACAGTACTGATCCTTGTATTGACAGTTTAGATATCAGACTTGAACTACAACCTGCCTTTAGGAGGCACTAATGCCCAGATTCACACACACACAAAAGTAGAAAATTACATAGAGGAGGAAAGAAGTTACAAAGAAAACAACCAGTTTGTTAAGTTTAAATGATGCCTGTCCTTTCAAAGTGTTTTTCCCTCCAGAATCCCAAAAATAGTATTTGACACTGGTAAATATATCATGATCACATACTGAAATAATGTGTGCCTTTAGGTAAGATTTTTCCCACTAGGATATTTCAGATTAAAAAAAAACCAAACAGACAAATAAACAACATCAACTACCACAGAAGACATTTGATGTCACATTTTCTAGCATATCTGTACTCAAAGTTTAGTAAAGTTGTAGTAAAGTTGTAATAAAGTTGTAATAAAGTTGTCTGAACCTCTGAAAACTGTTTTTGATTAATCCAAGTACACATTTGAAATTGTATCCCTGCATATTTCCTAGTTTATATTGCATATAAATAAAACAAGACTTTCCTAAAACAGACCGAAACCTTGAGTAAGCAATTTGTTAACTGAACCAAGTTATCAAGCTAGTTATTTAATTGCACTTTTCTCATATAATTGTCATAGAAAAAAATCTGTTCATAAAAGCTCTGTTTTCCAGGTCATGACTAGGAAACAGGTGTCTGAAAAATTTCATTTGCTTGAAAATGAACTGCTTGAAAAAGAATTGAGCTGTTTCTCTGTATATCCTTTCTTGACAGTAATTCAGTATGCTACACAGACTGTATAGGATGGTCACACAACAGGTTTATCCTGCATTCTTCAAAGTACAGTAAGTGATTTTACCTTTTTCTAGCACACCCACACATCGCATTACTACCAACTGATAGCAAACTGAAAGCCAAAGCAGCTTAGTGACCCGCTTTCATGAAATAAGACTATTTAAATCTATATTTCTTCAAGTACCTTCATTCTGTCAGCACAACATTACTTACCGTGTGTCCTAGTAATAAGAAAGCAAATTAGAAAAAATGTTTTGGGACCTTTGTCACTATAGAGATTATTCCTAATAATTTATATGTTTAGATTCCAAAATCATCAATGCTTTTCTGCTTTTCCATGAAATTTTAGTAATGGGCTTATGATTCCTCTTTCAAGTTGCATCAAAACCATTTCAGATGAAGAAATAAAAGTAACCCAAAATGAAACTTCAAATATACTTTATCAACACTCAATCAAGAAATTGCGAAGACAAATATTCATGATCACACAATTATAATACAGCTTAATACCATGAAGCAAAAGAGGTAAATTCATTGTTAAGTGAGACTCTAAACTCATGTGGCTGGAGAGAGGTAGAGGGACAAAAAATCTAGAGCTGCAAGTAACAGTTTTTCTAATTGCATCTGGAATAAAATTGATTTGAATAATCTGCCTGTTACAAGATATGATTTTCAGTGTGACAAGATTCCTCACTATGTGACAGCAGGATGCCATGCTAATACTTTAAGGCACAAAGGCTTAAACTCAGCATCTTTCTAAGAAGCAAACGGTAAGATTGAGGAAAATCAGGAATAGATTATACCAGCAAGCAGAGGGATTAGCTACATTCCCACTATGAGAAAAAATTCATGGTTGCTTATATTTAAGAAAAGGGTGAGGGACATTTGTCTGAATAATGCAACTATGGCAAAAAATATAATTAGCTAGTCAAACTCACATATTAACCATTTTTTTCACTCCCTTATGAATTATGTCATTGTGTTGATGAGACTAGAATAATAGTTTTCAAATATATTCCGTATATATCAGCTGCATTCAGCTTTCATTTGAACTGGATGTGAATTGCCCTCCACTGGAATCCTCACTTGTAAAATAAATCTGCAGCAGAACTGCACACAAATCTAAGCTGTTCAGAGATTCATTTCTCCTATTATTAACACACAGTGCTTTATAGTATAATTCATACATTTATATTGGGGTCGGAAAAGTCACTTACTAGAATATACTTTATATCACAATGTGACAATTTAGTTGAAAACAATTAAGAAAAACTGTTTTGTTACACAGTGTCAATAATGAAATGGAAAATTCATTAGTCTTTTCTCTTTTCCAATCTTATTTTGACTCATATGCTAGGAATGGCTGAAAATATCTTTTATTTAGATGACCTACCTTTCCGCTACTATGCTTAGTAAAACTGATGAGAATGTTTTTGGCCTGTTTTTCCAAAGAAAAAGGGAATCCTGATAGTTCAATATGTATCCAAAAATGTCTTCGGAAAATTGACAGTTTTGACATGTATCAAAAGAAGATTTATATGCCTTTATGCTGGAAAGTCCATTTAATACAAAGCTGCAATTCAAAAAAGGACACCAGTTTGTTTACAGGCTTCAGCACTGGCTCTCTGTAGTGCATATGCAGCATCATAAGCTAAATCTCTTCTCAGCAAGATCACTTTTCACAAATGGAGATATTCAAAGCTAATTGCACTTCACAAATGTATTTTTAAATACATTCCATTATTTGATATACATGTCAACCTTCTCCTGAACTTTTACAATGATACAGCTTCTGAAATGCTCAGTAACATTTTCTTGTGAAGCAATTACTGTGCTTACACAATTCTACAGCTACCAGCTGGACTATCAAGAACCCAAGATACAGCACTAACTTGTCAGACTACATCTGGTAATTACTAATTAGAAAAGGAAGGAAGATATATGATTTACATTTAGCTTTGGGAGAATTTGGACCTACATGTAGCCCCAGTGCATGTGTCTTACTGCTGAAATTTCCTTGGAGCCCTAGTGAAGGGACTCTGGCAGGAAACCCCAGAGGGACCATCAGGGGCTCTCTCTCCTGTGTCACTTCCATTCAGCCTTACTGAGTGACAAACAAGTAGAGAAATTCTGCATCTTATACACACAGGCTATGGAAGTAAAAACAGTGTTATTATTTGTGTTACCTAGACAGTGAAATCAGGGTCTTGCTGAAGTTAATCAATGTGTGCAATCAGCCTCAATTAAGTACAATTCTGTCTTAGCAGACAGTGTGGCCTCCAGGGAGATTAGAAATAAGTTCTCCAGGAACACCAGGGCAATTTATTGGCCACACAGAAAATATTTGCATATTCATTTAAATTTTTGCACTTGAACAGCTCCACTAAACTGAGGGCGAGGGTGTACTCACGTTTAAGAAATTAAGTACAGGTGTAAATATTTGCAGGATCGCTTCACATATTTTCCCATTTAAAATGGTCACATCACTTAACATTTTCCTGTTATTCAGAAAAATGAAATATGCCTAGTAATCATAACAAATTTATGATGTGAATAATTTTAGGAGTATTGAAAATCTTTTAGAACATAAAACGGATCTTACAAAATATCAGATGCTGGTGGCTCTCTCACTTTTCCGTAACAAATACAGCTAATTCAAAATGTTGTCCAAAAACTGTCTTCTGGACTGACAATATGAATGCCAGGTTTAAACCCAATGAGGATTAAAATGAGATTTAATAATGGAAACACTGTCAGATCTTTAATGACAGCAGAGCTTCCAGGCATAGCAATAATACTAGCAACAGTTGTTTGCAGATGTTCTTATCATTTTAATCATCCAGTTAACAGAATTAGCGATGATCCACAGTTGTCTTTAGTATTCTGTTCGCAAACTGTTATATTGTGAAAAGATGAGGGGAGCCATGACAATTTAACAGAAAAACATTATGTCTTTTTAAAATTTATCACTTGCGGTATTTAAATGTGGAATGCTGGTAAAACTATGACAACTTTTATTTCAAGAACATTTCCCTTATATTTTTTACTGCAATTTTTAACTAAAACAAAGCAAGAGCACTTGCCTACTGTTACTGCTAGATATTCTTACACAGTAATGTCCCATGTAGAACATAATACCAGCACATAAATCCATTATGGGCACTGTAGCCATTGCCTTTAGTGTTATCAACTATGTATCAAGCATATCTTAAAAGCATAATCAAGATGTAATTGAGGAGTGAAAATAACCTCCACAGAGTTAAAGACAATAATATATTCTTGTAAAGCCAGATTTTGTTTCTTCAGTAGTTCTGTCTATTTTGCAACTTTGTCTAGACATTTTATAGTTAGTTTTGCTTTAGATAGGATCAGGTACTAAAGGATTCAGCTGCGAGAGCTATGAAAGGCACACAAAAGGTGCCAGCTGAACATGGAAAACCCCTGTTATCATGACTACATTGCTGTCTGTCCCTAGGCAAGCTAGTTTTAAAACAGAGTTGGCATGTTTACACATGGTGCAGTCAAGCTGCTAGACTGAAACACAAACACATTAAAGTTGTGCTGTAGGTGAACAGAGAGACCGTATAGCCTGAGAATTATGGGCATACTTTCATGCTTCAAGACATCTTCTTAAATACTTATTACCATTAAAGCATTGCCGGCAGCCCAGCCGAGAATCAAACTCCCTGCTGTGTGAAGGACAGTGTAACCACAGAATAGGACCGTGTGCTCCTTGAGGCAGGATTTAACAAAATCTCCGAGTTTGCACATGACAGTAAGCTCGTTTTTGTCAGATGGCAGTAACAAGGCACTCCAGAAGGAAATCACAAAAATAAGAGGGCAAAAGGTGACATCAGATGATCTTCACTGTAGATGAACATAGGGTGATAACATATCTAGGGAAAAATTATCTAAACCATGCCTACACAATGCTGACCTCAGAAGTAGCAGTTGAAAATCAAGACAGAGATGTTGGCTTCATCACCAGTACACTGAAATCATCAGTTTTGTATGCAATGACAGCCAAAAAAAAAAAAAAAGCCAACAAGGTATTGGGAAGAATATTGGGAACAAGTCAAATGTATTATTTGGTCATATAAAAACTGAGAAGTGATCATATCATGAACCCTGCGTGCAGGTCTGGTCTCTGCATGTCAAAGAGGTCATAGCAATATTAAAGATCCGCTGAAATGCTAAAAGCAATAAAGTAGCTGCCTTGCAAATAGAGACTAAAAAACCTGACACTCTTCAATTTGGAGAGCAGAGGGATAAGAGATACGATCAAAGTTTACAAAACTGAAGGTGACTAAGACAAACACCAAATCCACTAAATTCCTCAGTATAATAGTAGGGATGCTTGATAAAAATAGTAGGAGTTCAATTTCAAACAGATGAAAGAATAATTATCTACAAAGAATGTAAAAATGTAAGCCATATTTATTTCCAGAATGTAGTGAATTTCTGGAATGTGCTGCCACAGGAGGTTTTAAAAGCAGACAGCAAGAGCAAGTTTGGAAAGGGATTAAAAAAATTAATGGGCAGCAAATCCATAAACGTATACAGGCAAGGAATAAGGGGATGTATCCTCTTCCATCTCTAACATGACAGCTACAGGTGCCAAAATGCCTGCATGGAGAGCAGACCACAGAAGGAGGCAAGGCTGGTGCTCTTCCTAAATAGCTTATCTTGTTGGTACTGCATTTTTACCTATTTCTTTAAGCACTGCAATGAATACAAGCTAATACACAGACTATACAGAGCCAGCTCTGTATAGTCCCAGTCCCAGCTCCAAAAATCTACCTAATGTCTAGTTCCCAAACTAAGGACTATCAGATATTAAAATGGTAATAGCAAATTGAAAACTAGATTGCTTGGGTGGTTACTTTTAGCACCTAGACAAGGTTGAAGCCACAAATTCTTGATATCTCTTAACTAAGCCATTTGTTAGGCTTCCAGTCTTCAGTATCATATCATGTTATAGTTCTTCTGTTTTCCATGGTACCCTTCCACTTATATACTTAGGACATCATTTCCCATGTCCTGAAGCATAATATCAGTGCTTACACTGGGGCCTCAGTAGGCTGCACACACATCCTTTGTCTTTCACCCAATCCAAAGACCAATACTAATCAGCTCTTTTTCCTCCAAAAGTCCCCAGGTTTTCCTTTAGAAATAGTACAGCAACAAAAGTCAGACAATGGCTCCACGCTTTTCTGGGTGAAACCTGCTCCTGCCCCTGCTCCTGCTCCTAATAACTTCCCTGCTCGGCTAATTCAGGACCTCCATCCTGAACGACAATAGTCCTTCACTTATGGCTCTATTCTCTTTAGACTATACCCTTATACAGTAGCTATTTTGGTTAGAAGAAACTTAAAAGCAGCTGGTGGAGAAGATAAAACCCTTCATTTCCAAACTTGTCTCAATTAACTTAAAGCTGGTACTCCAAAGGGAATGCTTCAACAGCATCCATACCCCAAACACTAGTGGGAACTCCAGGGAACCCGAAGCTGCCCACAAACGCGAGGCGATGTAGGTATTTTGGTGTGTCTAGGGGAGTAGGCTAGCTTGGGATTCACCTTGTACAGGAAAAAAAAAAAAAAGAAAAGAAAACCCACACATGCTGCTTAACAGAAATTACCAGCTGTACCAGCTGAAGGTGGAACTGGCTGATTAAGCAACATCTTGTTCATATGAGAATAAATATATCTTAATTCCTCCTACTCAAAGACTTTGCAATAACATTGTGCAGGGACATACCGTTCCTGTATAAAGCAGTGGTTTGTAGCTTCTCATCCAACAGGGCAATAATACTTACCTCAGACATTGCCTGTCATTAGGGTCTGTTAGAACTATCCTAGTATACATTGCTACTTTTGGAAATAAAACTTTCCTACATGTTCGGTTTCAAATTTGCAAGGTTGATGCATTTAAATTCTGACTATGCATCTTCAGCTTACCACTGGATTGCAACTTAAGCTCTACATAGTTGAAATCTTTGGCAAGGTGCAGTTCCGGCTGTATATATAAACTCTCTGATTTTGCTGGGATTTCTCACATGCTTAAACCCTTTTCTGAAGTGAAGCTTCATTGTGTGTTTGCAGTGAGAGTCAAAACATGGCTACTACAGCTTCAGTGCAAACCAAGACACACTGAACACACATTAAAAACTGTGACATCAGAGTGGTTATGTACTCCATGTATTTCACTAGATAACTGTAAACATTTGGTATCTGAAGAGCTTTGGTGGGAGGAAAGGAGCTATTCTCTACAGATGTGGAGCTGAAGCAGAGACAGATGCAGTTGTTTGGTCAAGTTAAAAAAACTCCAGTTTCACAGATAGAGTAAGCAATGCACTGATACACAGTCTTAATTTGAAACACATATGTATCATCACCGATTACCATGGCATATATTTGATCAGTTGTGACCTAACTTATTTACCTTGTTGTCACTAAGGTGGACGTAGAGATGTCATTTTGGGGAAAAAAAAAAAAAAAAAGTAAAAAATAATTGTACCATTATAAAACAGGTATTGAAGCTTGACTTTGTTAAACTTTACTAAAAATGTTTATATTTTTTCATGTGACATCACCTATCCCTTACAGTTTTTTACCCAATTTGTTAAAGTGGTGCTCATTTTGGATTTTTCTCCCCAAGTTTATATGACTATGTGCTGTCCTTTACTTCTTTAATTTTATGTTTTCCCAACTCCTAATTTAAGCTGGAGCCTCTGAATGAAAAGGATGTTCAGTTAAATCCATTAAATTTCACCTGCTTGAAAGTGAAACCACGATAAATTATGAATTTCATTTGATCTCAGTAAAACAAACACACTAACAAACACAGCTCAAACAAACTAAAAATTTGGGGGTTATGTTTCTTAAAGCAAACATACTGGGAAACTCTCACAAAATTCCAGGTACGGTTAGTGAATTTCTGTACTCAATTCTCCTTATGAGGCATTTGCATATTGCATACCACATGTTGCCTGAATTAGTTCTGTATCCTCAGCATCCTACAGCAATAGACCATATAAAGAGAAAATAAAATCTTCTTATAATGATCAAAAGTATTTATGTTTATGATATAACGATACCGAGGTGCTCATTTTTTTTTTATATTAGTTTAAATACCCCCATAAAAGATTAGCATACTGTTGCTACCATAACATTATTCAACCTGGAGGGTTACCACTATGCCTACAAAACCCAACTATTTTCAGCCATTGGCATTTAATTATTAGGGAAACTTTTTGTTTCACCACACAGACTTTATGTAGCATGAGATCTCCCAGGGCTTTGGTTTATATCTCATGGAAATATAAAATGTGCTTTGCACTTTGATTCAAATACAAGCCATGGATTACAAAACATATCACTGTTTAACTATGAATAATGTGATGTGATGGAAAAGATAAAATAATGTTGTCTAATCAATGACAGTGAATTACCAGATAAGAAAGCAGTGATACATTAATCCTCCTGAATCTTATAGAAAACTACATCTTGATAGGGAAGGATTACATGACACAAACACAGTATTGGACATTTTCCTCCGGTTTATCATAAAATATTTGCCCCTTTTATACTGTAAGAGTTGAACCAACCTGGAGCTAAACAAGAAAGCAGGGAATAAGAATAGTTCCTTTACCCTCACGTTCAACACAGATACCAAAAGCACAACATCACTTAAACAGTTTAATTTAAACCTATTAAGGCTTTAAGGATTGCAATGCCTATCAACAGATGTATCAAATGCTTGCAAAATCTTTAAAGGCACTTACTAAGATTGTGTAAAGGAGTTGAGTCAAATACTTTTGTAACAAACTGGTACACTTCAGAAGACATTTATATTAAAAAAAAAAAAAAAAAAAAAAAAAAAAAATTCAGACAGTTAGTCCAGAGAATTCTTTTAAGTGTTTTGTCTCCCACCCTTATTGTCTCCCACCCTTGACAAAAACTATATTTCACATTTTCCTTGGATTTTAGCTATTTCTAATTTAGAACTGCTTTCTATCTTCTCTTTGATTAATTTAACAGCTAGTAGGTTTTATAACAGCTTTAGTAAAATATTTTGCTATTCTCGTCACTCTGCTTACTGGCATGAATAAGAAAATTAAGATAATGTTGCATGTAAAATAAGCCATTGTTAGGGGTAATTCCTTAACTTAGAATTGATGACTCCCATTCTTAGATTTAACCAGTACTTCCAATAACTTCATGGGAAAAGCGGGAGTAAGAAAAATTTACCCATGAGAACAAGTGTAATTTTCAGCTGTCTGAAAAGTCTAAACTGAGGCTCATTCTACATGTATTGTGGGAAATTGCAGGAAATATAACTACCTGCATGATTTATCAATATCCCTGAGAAAATGCAGAAAAAAGTTTCCAGTCTTATGCCACCTCCTTTAAACAATCATTTAAGTTGTGTATGATCTCTACCATGTTTCCAACTTGGCAGAAAATATTAATAATTCACCTATATAATTTAGATAGTTTATTTGGAAAGTACTTTTTAAAAAGGATTAACCAGATTTATATGTCACCAGGTAGCACTGATGAAGAATTTATTTATTAATGATAATAATTCTTGCCTTTTAAATCCTTTTTATACATTTCTCCAACTTTGAAAAGTTGTGCTTTTCCAGAATATTAATAAATGTTTTTGTTATTACTTAGAAAGGTGAACACAAAGATATAATTACACTGTGTAATTTCTAATGCCAACATGTCAGATATACATCATCATGGACTTCATACTGCTCAAATATTAATAAATGAATGGCAGAACACCTGTTGATTACAGTGCCCTAGACAATAGAACACAGAAATTCAAGAGCTTTAAATATATTCCCAGTTTAAAGTGTCTATCCATGCATGTGTTTTCATTTCTACTTAAAATTAAAGGAAAAAAGCAATAAAGAGTGCAGAACAGATCAACTACTAATGCCACTACCATGTTTGTGTGTTAGGTCTTTTCCTGACCTTGGCTGTGGAATTGGTCTGAATATTCACGTCAATGTCAGATAGTATAACAGGTGACTTAGTGTAAATGAAGGGATGTATAATTGGATTGACTCTTCATGAACCTCAGATTTAGATAGTTTGTCATACCTCTTCTATGGTATCTTGGACCTCTGCAATCCCTACTATAAACTCTTCAAGTGAAGGTCTGCTATTCTATGCATAACACATGGAATGAAGAAACCTCTTCTCTGTTGGCTCTTAGGCAATACTGTAACATGAATAATAGCAATAATATATTTAAAATGAGATATTAGCTGTGCTGGAGAGGCATCTAGTGCCTGTGGAAGTAAGGTAAGGACCACATCATCTAAGTTAATGTTTTCACTGAAGTCAGTGAACAAATCTGATTTTTTTTAAAAAATGTTTAATGTGTAATGTATGCCTGTTTTGATAGAACAGGGGCACTGTCAAGGCAGGAATAACACAGAATCAAGTACAATAGCACTAGAGCAAGCACCTCGTGCCAGTATATTAAAGCATTCAACAGTAGCTATTTAGGCATCACCACAGTGGCAACAAAACCACCAGACTGCATTTTCCGTAACTGTGTGCCCAAAAGCATGAAGAAACTAATTGCAATTCTGTAAGAACTAACTCATCTAGGGCATGTGAAACCCAGCTGCAGAGTCAATCTTATAAGGGATTCTGCTTGCAACTGTAGTTGAAGCTATAATAAATCCTATCAACATATTTGGGAAGGGTATTAAATAAATAAATAAATGCATAAACGCATAAATAAATAGGTAAATAAATAAATAAATTAAAAGGGGGAGTGTTTTAATTGCAAATTAAAGGTAATCTTCTATTTCTGATGCATCTAAAAATGCCATGACAGTCAAGAAAGCCTAGATATAATAACAGGTGAGTGATTAAGGTGCTTTGAGCAGCACTTTGAACACTTCTCTTCCAGGAGAAAGAGACCTGGCTCCAGTCACTCCATGCTGTTCAATGAACAGCAACATTTTCTGTGGAAAGGGAGATCAGATTTGGTACCTCCAGGTGAGACACTGTAATTAAAAAGCAAAGATAGGCTTCTAAATCACTGAGAGAGGGAGCCTGAGCCACACAGCCATATCCCAGGATTTCACAATGATTGGCTACATTGAACTGTGCATTTTTAGGTACTCCCCTGCATTGCATGGTGAACCCAAAGCAAAACCTGCTTTCAAAAAAACTGCAGAGTTCCTACAATCCTTTGCATTTTACTGACAGTTCTTGCCGTATGTCTTCCTCTAACACTCTATAAAGATGAGGTCACTACAAGAACATTATCCTTCTACAATGTTTAAAAAATATTTTGAAATCATTTGAAACAAAGCAAATTCATCATGTACTGAATTACACAGGTGGGGTTTTTTGCCAGAGCCCATTTTTGAAACCAGAATTCCCACTTATACTGGTTTTGGCAAGGATAGACTTCGTTTTTTTCACAGTAGCTCATATGTTACTATGTTTTGAATTTGTGGCCAGAACACTGTTGACAGCACACAAATGTTTTTGTTACTGCTGAACAGTGCTTTCACAGCATCAAGATCTTCTCTGTTGCTCCTGCTGCCCCACCAGCCAGTATACTGTGGGTGCACAGGAGCTGGGAGGGGATGCAGCTGTGTCTGCTCTAGAGACTGAAGAACCTTCTGCCCACCCTTCTCTGACCTTGGTATCTCCATGGCTGTTTCACATTTTCTCACTCCTCTCTCAAAGCTGCTGCACGGCTTGTTTTACCCTTTCTGAAACATGTGATCACAGGAGTGCCACCGGCATCACTGATGGGCTCATCCTTGGTCATTGCCAGGTCTGTTTTGGAGCTGCTGGAGCCGGCCGTGTCCAGCACAGAGCAGCCCCGGTCTCTCCTCACAGAGGCCCTGCAGGCCCCATGGCCAGTCCCTGGGCATGGACACCCAGTAGACTTCCCTCTGTAAATTTACCAATTGGGGGGGCCCATGGTTTCATCATATTACTCATACAGTAAAAGCCAAGAATGCCATTAAATACCACTGTGATTCAAGATTGTTCACTAGTTAAGTGATAATTTTTCACATTTCTTAAAATGAGTGCAATTTCAAATTTAATGGATACAAACCAAAATTGAAGAGTGCAGCTAAAATTCAGCACATGTATAAATTCATATTTGCAACAATGTTTTAATGAATAGTATTAATCCAAAAAGTTTTAGTTTTTGTTGGAACACTTTGATAAACACACTTGTAAAAGTGATTTTATAGAAAAGAAAAAAAATATTGAGGAAGTACTTAATCCAATCTCATACACTGTGATTCTCTTGGGTATTACCTGAGGTTCCATTTTGGATGGGTTAGCTAGCTCACAAACATTCACAGTGGCTTTCAGGAGAGCCACAAATGGCTGACGTGCTAGTACAGATGTACATATTCACAAAATACCCTCTTCCCCAAATAGGGCAGAATGCAGCCCTCCATCTCCAAAAATGCTAAACCTTTATCTTGATGGATTTCAAGGGGCTCTGTTAGAATAGAAAGAGATATCACAGGCCTCCCAATTCACTTGTACTATCAATCAGGTTAAAGAAGAAGGAATAAGAAATCAGAATATAAAATCAGTTTGGGCTAGAGAGGTTCCTAAAAATGACACTTTCAGAAAAACTAGTAGTATTCATAGTCAAAAAGCTTTTGCAGGTTGTACTTATGCAAGCAAATTTACCTCTTTTTATGAAACTTTTCTGCTTTGAGCATACTGAAGTAAAATATTTTCACACTTATTGAACACTGACCAGATACTGATGAGCTTATTCACCTGTGAGATACAGACCTATGTTCTAAATAAGCTCCCAGTAGCACTGGGATTCAGAGACAAAAGCATGACTTGAGATAATTGTGGGTATCAAACCCCAGCCTGCAAACAGCTTTCTTTTTTTGTTCTCTTCTAATTTTGCCATTTAAGAGAAAAATCCATAAGCATGCCCTTCACTTGAGTTAAGGTAGCATGCTGTTTCCAAAACGGGGAGATGGAATATATAAAATGGTTCCATATAGAGCAGTTTATTCAAACCAGAATTTTAAAAGCCTTCTTTTCTCAGACTGGTAAATTTAAGTAATCTTTATTTGTATCATTCTGTATGCAAAAAGGTAGATATCGAATTGTCTTGTGGTATGAGTTTCTTATATGAAAATGATAGGGATGTGTATCAAAAAATAAAAGAAATACGGGCAAATAAGGAGAGCCTTTTTAAATTTTTTTTTTTTTTTTTCTGTAATACTGATACATAGTGGACTTCAGCAAACAGCAGGTGTTTTCTTATCTTTCCAGGATAATCAGTAAATTGCTTCATTGTGTATGTCAGTTGTGACATGACTCTTTCTGTGTCTGTTGCTATATCATACACTCTGGGGGTCTTTAGTGTATATACTTCCATCCCCTGACAGCTATTACAACCTCTTTTCATAAATTCTACTTTAGCAGCTTTAAAAAACATGGAAGTCAGACCTTTTATTTAAACACAATTCCCTTTAGGAGATTTAATTTTTTTTTCCTTAGGAAAGTTATAAATTTCACCAGCAAAGTCTAGTGCATCATTTTGGTTTGGGGTTTGTTTGCATATTTTTTATGTTGCAAAACTTTCACAATATTCAAATTAGAGGTGTTAATTTCTTCTAGCAAAAGAAACACAAGGCTAGGAGCACAGCAGTGCTGAGTGCTCATATGTGTTGGGATGCTGAAGAGTAAGGGAAGAATTACACTCCCTGGCAGGAGAGAAGTGGCTTCACATCTTTGCCTTACAACAGGTCCACACTAGAAGTATGCAGATTCTGTGCTTCCTGACCAAGGGAGCCCTGAGTAATTTGACCTAACCAGCTCTAGCATGGGGTGAGACTGTAACACACAACCTGGGCCAGTCTAGGATTCAGTTTCTTGCTCTCCAGAGACACCATCCCTTCCACTCCTGAAATCTTGCCCTGATCTGCTTTGTCCTACAGACCCTTCACACTTCTCAACTCAGAGCCACCTTTCTTCATGTTCTTTCAGCCCAAAGTGCCTCCCATTATAGTGTTCGCTCCTTCCCTTTCACCAGACCAAAACCTTCGTCTCTAAACCTTCTCCATATTTCTCTTCCTTCCATACAAAATTCTTTCATTCAGTTTTTAGTTAATTCTTTAAAACTTTAATTTACTGCTGTAGTCTTCTAATTGTAAAAGGAGATGTAGCATAGAAGTGAGCATGTTCATGTGTGCAAGGCAGAATCATGGACACTTTCTCTAGATGCACAAAAGAGAAGGCATCAATCAGCCTTCCTAGAAGAAATGACTGACCTTCAGGTTTCACAGGGGTCATAGTGATTATATGCTGCCCAATAAAATCACTATTTACATTGAAGTAAAACCCAACTTGGCAAAGTTTTGTGAGGGGGATGACTGAATGTTTTACTACAGATCAAAGACCAGCTGATTCACAAATAGATTATGGGAGCTTAGACTATTGCAAAGTCACTTTGTCCTATAAAGTATTCCCTTGGCTTCAACAGAGTTATAAAAGAGATTAAAACAAAACAAAACAAAAAAAATAGGCTTAAGCAAATATTAAGAAAACATAGGTAAGCAGTTCAGCCATGTATGACTTCCTTATTGTAGAATATACCTGATCATACAACATCTATGTTTCTTTGGAAAAGTCGTAAAAATCTTACCATGGAAAAAATGTTAGTGTCCAGCAAGTATATCCCTCTCGATTTTGAATACTGAGGTAAGACACTATGCAATATACTTTCTCTACATACTCCAAAATGAAACATGGCTACTTTTTTAAAGGAGACTTTGTGAGGTTAATTACAACCACTGAAAAAAACCCTAAAACATTCTTGTGATACATTTTTAGCTCTTTTATCTCTTTTTCTTTCTTTTTCACAGAAAAAAAATCATCCACTTAAAATGTTTATTTATGCTTTTATGTGGTATGTTTTCTCTAAGAATTATTATTGAAAACTATTTTTAATAACCAAGTGGTTTTATTAGACCTGGATTTAGGGCAAAAATATTAAATATTCATAATCATATTTTTAATAAAATGACTTAGTATATTACAGCAAACGATTGCAAGAAAGGTCAAATATTTTCACAAAGGTTATTCTGTTTGAAAAAGTATTAACATGCAACTGTCCAGCAACTCTTCTACTGCTTCAAACAATCACAGAATAAGAAAAATTCTTATAATCAATATCTACATAATTTTGCTATAATGAACTGCTGTACATGTATGGCAAGGTTAGATTAAACATCCAGCTAATTATTCCTAATGCTAATCATTCATCCCTACAACAGTTTATGTCTAATAATAAAATCCACATTATTTGCATATGTGATTCACAGGGTCTGCAGGAGCAAATGGTTGAGTGCACATTAGATGGGTAACCAAAGGATTATATCTGTTACTGTGAATAAGTTTCTGTCTGTTTTGGCCATAATGTATGCCATTAAATTAAATAATGAGAAAACCTAAAACTGGAAATAACATTGAGGTATATGGGATTAGAAATACATGATATGTGATTACAGTTTTAAATTTTATTTGCTACAGAAGATTAATGACCATATCCAACAAAGCCAAATACTGGATCTATTAATGCAGGAGACTTACGTTTACAATCAGAAGATCTGCATCTGCCTGTATTTTTCAACCAGCAACAGAAAACATGGAGTTGGGTGTAAAGTGATAACTAATGTCTTTTGAAAAGTGATCGCCCACTCTCATAAACAGGTAACAACTGAACTGGAAGAAAAGCAATATTTTCTCTTTCTCCAGTCCATTTACAGTCTTCTTCTTAGATTTCACTATGAAGAGCCCTATTTCTTCCTTTCAGCCTATTAGCCCTAGTTCAGTTTTTACTTTTTAGTTTTGAACACCATTCTGGCTCCATCTCCACTGCCCACAAGGTCTGAGATGACAGCCAGCTGAAGAGGTACGCTCAATCATTTCTGCTGCAGAAAGCAGAATAAGGATGGTTCAATTACCGGGGCATTAGCCTGCTCTACTGTGAACGCTCTAAAGCCAAGTCAAGACAACAGCACAATGACAGTTTTCTGACTGCCTTGTCATCCTGCTAGGGTGGATGCCCAGACTGGAGGAATATCACTCTTCCAGTCCTTTTGTTGGCTTTTTGGCTGGGACACAAAATTGGTGAAGGGTTTGGAGCAGAAGCAGTATGAGGCGTGGCTAAAGTCACTTGGTTTGTTCAGCCTGGAGGAGACTGAGGGGAGACCTTGTTGCAGTCTACAGCTTCCTCACAAGGGGAGGAAGAGGGGCTGGCACTGATCTCTCTGGTAACCAGTGGCAGAACCTGAGGGAATGGCAGGAAGATCTGCCAGTGGAGGTTTAGATTGGACATTAGGAAAAGGTTCTTCCCCAAAGGGTGCTGGAGCACGGGAACAGGCTCCCAGGGAGGTATCACAGCTCCAAGCCTGACAGTGTTCAAGAAGAGACTGGACAACACCCTCAGACACATGGTGTGAACTGTGGAGTTGTCATATGCAGGGACAGGATTTGTACTCAATGATCCTTGTGAGTTCCTTCCAAATCAGGTATGATTCTATTATTTTCTTTCTTATATGGGACAGCGGGATGTAAGTGCAGTGAGAGCATGGAGTTGTGCACCTGCACCTCGAGAAGTGCTCATGAGGGGCACTCACCTGGGAAAGCCTGTTCTTTCTAGATTTCTGCAGATTCTCAGGCATAAATTTGGCTTTGTTCCTGAAAGATTTTGAAGTGTATGTCTTATTTCTAGAAGTAGTTACATTCCCTGAATCTTCAATGTGAAATGACACATTAAAACATCCAAACAGGAAAAAAAAATCTGGGGATACATAGCCAGTGTGATGCTATATGCAATTCAATTTAAATTGAATAAGAGATATTCTCATTCCAAACTTCAACCTTTGTAAACACAGACAACTTTGCAAATGAATTTCATACATATTTTTCTTATAAATAAAGGTGAATTAGTAAATTAGGATGGATTAACCAAAGTAACTTTAAAAGTATCTTCATATACTTTTGTGTGCGTTCTCAGGAGAAAAAAGCACTGAAGTGTTAGTGCTTTAGTATGTAATGTTTACTGATCATTTTTCAGAACTTGGTTTGCCACTGGTAAATTGGTTTTTTACTTCTTAGACAAGCAATCAGTAGAGGTACTTCTTAGATTAACTTTTCATTCAAATGGCTTACAGTCTTCAAAAAAGCAAGTAACTGCTTCTTTCATTTCATGTTTTTCAAGGGGAGGATCCTCTCCAAAGCAGGTATGCATGGGAGCATCCAAGTTTTTGGATACTTGTCATCCTAAGTTCATGAGTCTTGCAAATAGCTGACTCCACAGACAACCTTCAGTATTTTCTTTCAGTAAATAAAAGGGCTAACTAAATTATGCAGAGGGCTCAAATAGTGGAAATACATTTCTTTGTACTTAATTCTGAATTGTCGTTCTAACAGCTCCATTGTGCTTCTCACTGAGGTTCTTTACAGCTTTCTGTGTCTTCAACACAGAAGAGATTTTCCTAGCACCATTGAAACTCACCAGGTTTTCAAACCTCACTCTTCTTTTTGACAAAAATTTCTTCTTTCAATAAATTCAATATGCAGAAGGATGCAGTTATTATGTTGGTATTAAGTTTCTTATTTTGTCTCATGTATGTGAACAAAACATTTGAGTGACTATTTGAATAAAGTTCTAAAAAGAATTTCTGACATTGAAATGTTTTCACAATCTCTTGTAAATCATCTGAATACCTGACATAAGGTACTAGAAAGCTGACCTTTCCTTTTTAAAAATATAGGACAAAGACATATCGAGTTCTCATCTGCTTTCAGGGAAAAGCTCAAATGATTTTGAGATGATAAGCAGAGATATCAATAGAAAGTAATTACAATTCTTATCTTTAACATTATTAAAATATTGTTTAAAATACTGGATAATTATTTTTCTTTCTAAGGCACTCTTTCTCTTTTGCTGAAACTAAATCTAGCTGAAACTACGGTGGTGCTGTAATTTATAACCATGGCTGGATCATTAGGCAAAAAGATTGCCTTGATGAATTTTTACAGGCAGTGAAGTAGTCCCCAATTACTCCTAGAACCTCTTTTATTCCACTGAAATGAGCATATTTTTTAAAAAAGTCTACTACTATATTTTTTTTTTCCTGAACATTAAGCATCTGTTTATGAGAGCAGCTGAGACATCAATGCCTTGCAAATGGCGCAACTGGTCATCTAGAACACATTCAAACTGAGAGCTATCTATTACATATCTTGTGGAGATTAAAATCTTTGCATTTTAACACCACAATCGAAGCACGGACACAAACTGCAGCTTTTCTTGAACAGACTGCTTTTTAAAAGCTACTAAATGTTCAAAAGACCGAACTCACAAGTGATGTATTTGCATATTTTTTTAGATAATTATTTTAGAAAAAAAAATCTGGTCTGATAATAAGTTCTATGAAGGTGTTATACCAGATGCAGTGGATGTTCCCCTAATAATCCATTTTTATTTTATTAGACACTAATTTTTAAGCAAAAAATATCTCCTGAAACAAAATGAGCAAAACTCATCAGCATTTTTTTTTATTTCACTAAGGGTTCAAACCCTTCATTGTAACCTCATTTTTGTTATATCTTATGGTATCATTAGAGAATTCTCTTGGAACAGAATTGTTGAATTAGGTGCAGTTCCTTTGTACTCCTGGGATAGCCTATAGACTTTGTGCAGCCATGAAATTATAAAGCCTCATAAGACATGAATTATAGGTATGTTCTGCTACTGCACAAATACTTTTAGCTGAAGAAAATTTTACTTCTCTATGTGACTTGACTCAATGCAAAGAAATTGTACTCTGCTAAGATGTGAGTCTGTGCAGTCCTCATGATTTATTCCTGTACTTGACTAGCATCTTTTTTTTTTAATCTCCAATATCTATTAAAAGAACTGAGACCTAGTTCATTCCCTTAGAACTCTGTGTAAAGGGATGCACAAACCAGAAACTGAAAAGCCTTGGCAAGAGAAGCTGGTATATATCTTAATTCTCCAGCTCCCACACAGGGAACTGTAAATACCCAAGAATGTGCATGTGATCAAAAACCAACGGGGCAGGCCAGGAGGTAGCCTTGAGGTAAAGCAAGACTTGTAGGATCTCATTACCCATCTCAGAGAAAAATAATAGTGCTTTCTTCCCATTTACACCTTAATGTCTTTTTAAAAACATTTGAGACTCAAGGTCTTGGATCCAGCTTCCGCTACCAAGCAAGAATATCTCAGCTGACATTCTGCTGACAAAGAGCAAAAGATGCTCAGTAGACAGAGAAAACATGAAGACAAAGGACCATCACAGAGATGCCCTGGCCTCCTGACAGCTTTCAGAATTCTTGAAGGCAGCCTCTGTAACTGTTGTCCAGTAGAACAAATCTTTTACTTTTTGAATGAATGAAACGGAGAAAATCTTCTCAAGAAGAAATTTGCAGGTATAGTTCCCATTTTGCATTGCTGTTTCATTTTTTTCCTTCACAGAAGGAAAATCTGGCCGCACATTTCCCCGATACCTCAAATCTGAATGAAGGTAATCACTAAAGTTGTCACATTGTTCTTCCATTATCTTAAGGGAAAATTTTATTAGTGCATGTTGCATTTCAAGCCAAACAATTATAGCAACTCTACCTTCCTAAATCCATGCTCAAAAATGCTACTTAGCTCTTCTAATGTGGATGAGTGCATTTAGTGATTTTAGGTATATTCATTATGACTTGAAATCACAGAAATTGCACAGTTGTAGTCAATTTTAAAACAGGAAAATCTGAACGAATTATGTAATAAGGCTATATGATTAGCTTCTTAGAAAATTCTACTGTAGAATTTAATTCACTGGAATGCTGAGAAGAGTAGAAATAAATGACACAGCACGGACAGAATTAATATTGCAAAACAGATGTTAAAAAAAATCTCTGTCTTGCTTTGTTTTCTGTCGTAACAATCAAAAATTCACAACTACTATGCAGATTTTTCTATAACAGAATCCCACTTGTGCATGAAATAACTCTTTAATGTACTTTTTACTCAACAACATTGTTATATATTGAAGGACAGACGAATCATCTCATTGTTGCTCATTATTTGGCATTGCTTTTTTGGTCATACTTCAAGTCACATGTCAGGTAATATAGCAAGAAATTTTTTGTTTTAATATTCCTGCAAAAGATGCATTAGGCTTTTGTCGAAACAAAATCCAATGGATTTACCTGAACTAGTTCCAACAGTGCTTTTGAATTTTTCTGATCTTAAGCTAGTGGAAGAACTAGTCGAGTTAGCCTTTAATTTGCTTCAGATAACGGTAGTCAGTTCACCTGTAAGTAGTAGCAGTCCCTCAGGAGGTAGTTGTCATCCTTAAGACCTCAAAGAAAGGGATAAATAGAATATGAAATGAGTGTGTAATGCAGCATGGAATGCTCTGGTTTATGACAAAAGATGAAAGAATCAAACTTCTAATTCCCAAAAAATCTGCTCTAACCAAAAATTCTGTAATGTGAAGTAAGGAACACACACACACCTTGGTATAAGCATAGTAAGTCTTCATGGGATAGAAAGACCCTCTGGAGCAAATAAAAGGGAAAGAATTACAGCCCAACAACCAGACCAGTACATTGACTTCCACTACTGAACAAATATAAGCTAAAATAAGTGTGTTTCTATCATGCTCTCTAAAGTAATGGTTCTTTAATAAGCAATAATATCCTTCTGAATACTAGTAATGTACGAGTCAGTCTCAAAATGGTTTACCAGCAATCCAACAGTGCCATCTATCAGATTTCATTAGAATTATGTTTTTCCATATGGAAACATGAATGTGTCTTTTATGAATGCAAAACAATTGCAAGATTTGAACTATAGAAAGTGTACAAAAAACTAAACACTGGTCATTCATGCATTAAATTAATACATGCAGTGTTCTAGCTAATCATAAAGCTATCAGGGTGATTGAGGGGGGAAGAAAAAAAAAAGCAAGGTTAGCTTATATTTTAAAGATTTTACATCTAATTGTTAGGGAGCATCAGTTAAATTATTTTTCATCAAATTGGTTGTCTTCTCCTGTCATTGTCAAGTGATTTTCTGAAGTTAGAGGTCTAAAATTGTCTCTGAAATTTGCCATCTAGTAGTCTTACAAATATAGCCTGTAGTACCTAAAATAATGAAATAAGAGGTGGCTCCATGAACACAATTATTTTTTAAACTTAGTATTTTTAAAACTATCATTAGCAAAAAATGTGTCTTCTCTTCTCCTGAAAAGTCAGCAGACAGGATTAAAAAAAAAAAAAAAGTTATCTTACCATAAAACTCCCAAAACTCACATAGAATGCAATTAGAACTTCAGAAGTATAAGAAAGCTGTGTCATATTTGACTTTCAATTTAGCGTGTAAGTTCAAGTTTCCTCTTCCTTCAATGAACAGAACTACATTGTGTCAAGGTAATTTAAATAAAGAAAATGTGCAGGTGAGTCAGAAGACTGGCAAGACTCCCAAAGCATAAGGCTCAGGTAAGGAAAGGTAGATGTCACCTGTACCATTAAATAAAATTGTTCCTTCTTAAAATACATCAGGGGATGGTGCAATGGTGCTTTTCAGAAGTCAAGTGGAACTGCTTTCTATTAACCCAGACTTGGAACTGACCCATTATCACTGTGTAGTAGTAGTCACAAAAGAGGCTAAAAATCACCTCTTTAATAAGCACATAAATTCTATGGTTGTCAAGGATAAAGTGGGTAGATTCTATTCCCGTTCATTATATCTTTATAACTTGCAACTAGTACAAGGCTGGTCCTCTCCTCAGACCAGTAAGAAGTACAGATCTATGACAAACAAGTACTGAGAGGTAAGTCTTTCTATGATGAAGTGGGACCCAAAATTAGAAGTCTATGGTCTTGAATTTATGTGATGAGTTTTGTTCCAGCCCATAGCTACCAGTGAACAAATCAGATTAAATGCTGCTTGACAAGTTCTATGAAATTCATTACATAAATAATTCAGTACTATTTTTCTTACTTTTGTTATAGAGGTAATAGAACAATTATTAAATTATTCAGAGGTAGATGAATTTCTCTTCCAGACCACTGGCACTAAAGCATTCTAGATTGTATGCAGTATATTATATTCATTAGCAAAAGATCCAGAGTTATTTGTAAATTAAATTAACACCTGAAATTTTTGATGAATCGTGTATGCTTAAATTGCCAGTATTTTAAAGCAGACTCCTGCAAGTCAAAATGTTAAGATTATCCTCCTTTTACAATTAGTAGAAAAATTAATTTTGTCACTAAATCTTAAATAATTAATGGTGTATTCTGTTCTTCACTGGACAATCTCAGTAAGTTGTCTTGAACAGTCTACCAGCTGGCCTTGCCTTGGACACCTTTTTAGACATCTAACATTGGGTGAGGCAAATTTCATCAGATACTTTGGAATCACTGAGCTGCACAAACTTAAAGTTAAATCAATAGTCTTCATTATGAGTAATCCAATATCTTAAAAATCCACATAAAGTGAGGTTTTCAAAAGCCCACAGTATTGGTCTAACTCTGCCCCGACTGAAGGGAATGGGAGCACTAAAGAAGCAGAAAGGGGGTAATCTGAAAGCATCTGATGTGGCAAACTTGGTAACATCAGCTCAGGAAGGGGTATTTTAAAAAGTTATCCTAAACTTAAATATGTTCTTAGCTATTTCCATGAGCTTACAAAGTATGAATGTGAGTTGCGCATATAAAACTACCTTGGATCCGTATGTTTACTTTGAATGGTTCGAGAGAGATATAAGCTAAATAAGAAAGCAATGCTTTCTTCCCTCCCCAATAACAGCATCTATTCAAGAAAAAGTGAGAACTAGTCTTAAAATATCCCTCAACGTTATATTTCACTATTTTAGCCGAAGATAGAGCTTAAATCTTGTAGCCTAAATTCAGGCAACACATGTGTACTTTAATGATAGTTTGACATCACCGTGAGCCTGCATTCAGAGCAGAAAGGAATATATGAACTGCCTCTTGTGGAGAATATTCCTATCAGCATAAGACTAATGCATCTGAGATGAAGGACAATGGGGTCACAGAAGGTAATGTTAGATCCAGCAAATACATTTTGAGCAGAAACCTTTTCGACAACAGCTGGGAATGTTCATGAATTCTACCATATATTTTTGTCATTTCTATCATATTCTATCAAATGATGTGATCTATCACCATGAGCATGAATTCTGTCATCTTCAGTTAGACCACAAGATGGGCAGTCAAACTCTACCCATATAATTTCTCTCTTCAAATTTGGCATAATAAGCATGTATCTAGCTACAATACATAACGAGAAATGGACCCTCTGTGTTAGCCTTTCTTCAGAATTTAAAAAAAAAATAAAAATAAAAATAAAAAATAATAGTAAAAAATAATAAGAAACCACACCAAAACCAGTTCTGCAGTAGCAATTGATAAAAAGCAAGTACTCTTCTAAATTATCTAAATGAAAAATTCCTCTGCAAAAATGCAACTTCAGTTCTAGCACAATGTAACAATAACCAAACACATTGACATTCAATAAACAGTGCTGCATAAAATTTCATGTCCCTGTGGGGAAAATCTAAACTTACTTTATTATTCCTTTGGAATATTTTAAATGAGAAAAAAATGAAGATAAACTGCAGTTGACCCAAGGCATTATGAATGCCATTAAGGCTCTCACTCTGTTAGGCCCATCTGTTGCTTTTCAGGCCAGCTATTCATTAACCTTATTAGCACCAGCCCTCATAGCCTTGAGTTGACATTTCCCTGGTTAATATGGAAAGCCTATTTCCTAGCATACATGAAGAGGCTGATTAAATAATTTGTATGAATTGTCAAATAGATGTAGTAGGATAAAGAAACAGCTGATCCGTTTTTCCAAATCCAACACAAAATTCCTTTCTGTGGTCTTCTAGAGGACTGCAATGTTCTTATATACTGATATGTAGCTTTGCACAGCTACTGTCCTAATCAAATCAGCAGAAAATCAGTCTTCTTGGCATCAGTAATAATCTCTATCTGTTGCAGCAATATAAATCCAACTGGTATACTATCGGATTTTGTACTAGCTCTACTGATGAGCCAAAGAAACAACGGCAAATGTATTAAATCAACTGATATACCCAGCAGCTTAAAATAATGTGAATACTGAAACTGTTTATCATGTTTAACCCATTGATATGAAGCCACAGTAAGGTGAGTTGTTTGGTATTTAATCCCAATGCTTCTTCATGCTGGGTATTCCTGCAGTGTTTTACTCCCACAGAGAATATTGTGAGCAATTTAATTTGCAGAATGAGTTTAGAGGAAGTGTTTTTGTCTCTCCATTTTAGTTTAGGTATTGCAAGCATAAACAAAATTTTATCTATTTCTAAACCTGCTCACACTAAAACAAACATTTCAGAAAGCAAACAATATAAATTCATTCCACATTATCGATTTGGTGGCAACAGCTGATGTTATTTCACACACTAAAAAGAAATTTTGAACTCATTTTTTTTTGTCAAGAGGTTGTTTTCCATTTTTTCTGAAAAGCCTGAGTGACAGTAAATGAACGAATGGGTTAAACCAGACAGGGACAGTTCAGCAGTCTTTCTCAGTATCTCTTTGGCGCTTCTGATTCTTCTTGTATTTGTGGCAATACAAGGTAATTTCCAGATAATTTTTTCCCATAAGTGGAATGTCAGGATAATTTATAGAGGTGCCCTATTCTTCTTGACTGGTTTATTCAGTTAGGAGTAAGCCGTTTAGGATGTTAAGGCTAAAATTAAGACTGCCCTTCCTAAAAACACCTAATTCAGCAATTCAGCAATGTAATTAATTAAAAATAAGATCTGACCTACACAAACAACTACAGTTACTGTAGGTAGAAAGTACTGAAAAATATACAGCTGCCCAAATCTCTTTTACTTCAAGGATAGATTCATCAAGTCTTCTACCTCTGTTAATCATTGTGTCTTTTCTTGCAAAGTTGTCCATCTCTACCACACCTGTCCTAAGCCTGTATAAGACACAGCCTCTCCTTTCACATTTGAGACTTTTTCAATAACTGACAGCAGAGCATTAGTTGATACAGAAAAAAAAAATATAGAATAATATTCATAAATGGCAGAAACTTTGTGTGGTTTCAGAGTAAATGGATTCCACAGTCTTGCATAAGGGCATATGTCACTGATAATGCTACCTATGTACACCTCCTCCCATTGTCATCACTGGGATATTCTCTCTCAGCTCAGCATCTTAACTTATACACATCTGAGGACTGAGCCTGCACCTTCATTCCCTCAAAGAAATAATGATATTTACAAGAGTTTAGTAACCAAAATGTCACACGACAGAACTATTTTTAAATGGTGCTTTAACACAAATAAAGAAAGGCAGTTTCTATTGGAATGTCTAACAGTAATGGATAAATCTTAAAGTGGAGCTCAAATTCAATAAGCACCTCAAAGTTTGGATGTCTATCTGAAAGTTATTGACTAAAAAAACTGAATGATTTGCATCTGCTTAGTTTAGCTGGGAAGTTTAGGAAAATAATCTGTTTCTTGAGGCATTGTTAATAGATACAACTGAGGACACTCAAAAATAACCATTACGTATAAGATCTGAAAAAAATAAAAATAAGAAAAATAACTAAATTTCCTCAGACCTCAGAAACATATTTAGCTCAGTTTTGATTCAGAAAACAGGTTAATAAATGGATTGACTAATTCTATTTATGTTATCACTTTTAGTTGTTAACATTATTTTAACTTTTAATTTAAAAAACCCTACAACATGTTAAGAAACCTTACTTAGCATTTCAGAGAGACACAGAGGGAGATGAAAAGAAGAGTTTCTGTCTGCTTCTCTGCAATGTGCCGAGCTGCAAGCTGAAGCTCTATAATAGAAAAACTTTCCCTGTCCTGGTGCAACAGATGTTTTCTCAAGTGCTTCAACTCCCAGAGAAGCAAGGCTGGAGATAACTATATAAACTCCCTCATCCCCCCCAGTCCTCATATTACCAGCCTTTATGTGAGATTTCATATAAAAATATAAGGCACAAAAAAAAGAGGTTTCACACCTAGGAAGCTGTACTTTTTCAATGTAATTATTTCCTTTTTTCCTGCATATGCAGCTCTTCCAGCTTACATGGCTGTGACAGTACATTTATCAATTTGCTGGCTTGAAGTTTGTGCATTCCCTTAACTTGCATAATGCTATCTCACAATTCAGTTCCTAATTCAAAACAAGGTTTCTTTTACAAAGCCCTGTACATACAGAAGAAAAGGCTCTATGCCTTATCCTCTATAACTGAACAAAGATAAAATGTAGAAGTATGAGAAAAATAGACATTCTTATTCCCATTTTTAGATTAAATTTTCTTGTTCTTCTGCAGTCCTTTGTTTTCCACCAGAGTGAGGCCAAGCATAAAATACCACTGAAGCAATTCTTGTTACTGCTGCCAAAAATTACCTTAGTAA
The DNA here is from genome assembly GCF_036013475.1 of Columba livia. NCBI lineage: Eukaryota > Metazoa > Chordata > Aves > Columbiformes > Columbidae > Columba > Columba livia. The sequence continues at coordinate 192,177,632 of NC_088602.1, read as the reverse complement.
GTATTAAATAAGAATATTGCGGGGGGTGGGGGGGGGTCCCTAGACAACCAAAAGAATAAGTATTCTGCTAATTTCTACCAGCAAATGAAAGCAAAACAAAGAAATCGTGGTTCCATTTCAAAATAATCATTCACAGAGTTTTCACACTACTGAAATGCATGTTTTCTTTTGCATATTGGAAGTTCACCTCATATTCATCAGAATTTAAGACACATTTCTTAAATACTCTATTTTATGTATATTACTCAAATATCTAAGAAGCTCATTCAATCTAAAAAGAGGAGGGCATGTCTCTCAGTCTTACAGGAATTGAAGAAATGGACTGTCAAGGTTTTAAATGTGCAGGGCGCACGTGAGTTTGTACTGCTGATAGCAAAAAAGCAACCCAATAACAACCATAAAGCCTTTCTTGTGAGCTAAGTTATGTAAATTGAAGAATGCCCTTACTGTCAGCAGGTATATTATTTTGAAGAAGACAGACAACTGTGTTAATCTCCCTTCTGCTTAATCCCCGTCTCTCCACAAATCATCATGTCGACAGTTTAAACAGATTTAGATGTGACTGAAATCAAGAAAAGGAGATAGTCTCAGGATGCTGGGGCTGACGCAGGCCTCCAAGAGGTAATTTTGTTTGTGGTAGAGAGCGAGCGCAGGAGAGAGAGTAAATCTAACAAATCTAACAAAGCAGCCCTCTGGCCCAGCCCTGAGGATCAAATTCAATTCTACCAAGATACACATTAAGCCCTGTCTATCACAGCTTTGCCCTTGAAAAGACAAATAACGATGAGATTCACCTCGTTGTACTTGTCTCTGGAGAGAGGAGACAGAAGACATTTAAGGAACCTGCAATATTGCTCATTTTGAATACCTTTTATTATTTAATCCTTCTAATCTTAGAATGGGGATTTAAAAAAAAAAAAAAAAAGTTAAATCTGTTAGTTTAACCACTTTCCACCCCTTAAGTAAGAAGCAATAATCACTAGAGTAATAGCAGACAATAATTGAGAAAGTGGTGATCAGCGGAACAGTGGCTCATGCATTATGCATCTTGACCAAATTATTTGTTGCAAACTGCAGCTGTTGTACTTCTTCTTTTAGGTGAAAAGGACCAATTTCTACTTACTGCTCTGCTGAAAATCATTGTGGAAAATGTTCTCAAAAGACTGCTGTGAACCAAAAAAAAAAAAAAAAAATACAACTTTGAATATTTAATTTAATCATTTTCTGATAGTATAAAAGTTAGATTCACTCATATTCCTTCTGTGCCTAGACTCTGTCAAAACCAGTCCTTTAGCACTATTTTTCAGTACTTAATAGTCAAGTTTTAGATGAAAGAAGTCCTTTTTCAATAAGGATAACTAGCATGCCACTCTTGAAGTTTTTAAGGCAGGAAATCTATCATTTAATCACTTTAGCTTTAACTCTTATCTGATCAAATTAGCATTTGCAAGACTACACCTAAAATAACAAAAATAGTCTTTGGAATAATCTTCAATGCAAGGAAAATTATAATTACCTAGGTGGTCTGCATGATCACAGCTTGTAATTCTGTGTCTTAGAAGAAAACCAGAAAATTAATTAGTTAACATTAGTGATACTCTTTGAAGATGAATAGCTATATGAAAGTGCTGAGAATTATTGCAGTTATTAGATAACACAATTAACCGCTCCTCACAATTTAAAAAATGAAGCAATTTAACCAAACTGAAGGGAATGCCACTGTTTGCAATTCCTGGGGCCAGCTCTCCAGGGTCTAGCTGATGGGTGGAGGGGAAATCAAAAGAAAATCTGGGCAGATCATCAGCGTATGACTGCAGGGCCCTTTGGGAATGACCAAAAGTGTGCAGGCTTCTGCACCCAGCAGTGGTCAGGAGCCATTCCTCAGCTGGGGACTGCAAGAGTAAAATCCTCTCTCTCTCCTTCTGTCAACAAGTACCGTTTCCTTTACTGTCCCTTGCTGTGGGGTCTCTCCTGCCTGAAGAGAGGCCCATAGAGGGAAGAGGTGGGGAGGGACACCTCACTGTATGGGAAATTGAGCTCCTGTTTGTATTCTCTTTGGAACAATTATAACCTTCTCTGAAACCTTCATACTCAGCTTCATCCTAAATTATTTCTGAGAAAGGTGTCTGGTTTTGACAAGTTAGCTTTTTAATGACAAAAAAAGATTTTGTCAAAATAGCTCTGACCTGTTCTGGATGCAGTAGTTCACTCCCTGGACCTTGAAGGTGCCTCTTTTGGCAGGCACTGCTTCTTCACAATTACTATGCCGTATTTTAGCACTTGTATCTGTTTGTAGCTGTCCATTCATTGTGTCCTTTAGAATATGTCATCATGTTATTCAAATACGGTACTATGTGGCAATTGCCACTTTGAGATTTATATTATGTGGTTTAAATTGAGTTTACAACATCTGCTGTGGATTTCATTCTCAGCCAAGTTTCTTTACTTCATGAAATACAATTTCTAAATTTCTTAAATGCTTTTAAATCATAGGAGTGAAAAATCTAAAGAAGTACAAGATGTAATATTCAAATTACATATAATAATATTAGCATATAATTCAGTGAGAATTAATTGACAAATTTAGATTCCCCTTTTACATTGTGAGCCATGTTTCCTGGAACTATTCATAATTCAGACATATTAGAAGAGTCTTTAACTGTGGTATTTTATGGGCTGTTGAATATTCATAATTTCAACTATACATTTTCTTAAGATTGCTCAAAGGGGTTACATAGTGAAATTTCTAGTCACTGATTGCTTCATTGTTCATGAAGAATTGCTTGTGTTTGCAAAATCAGAAATATGCTTTTACTAGTACTTTCTCATAATTTTTAAAATTTGCTTCATGAAAACACATTGTTGAGTGAACTACTTTGCCTGGATACCTGCAATAATATTCTAACATTATTGTGCATGTGAAAAGCAATTCCTGATGGCAAGTTTGAATTAATTATTTGCCATGGCCACCTTGAACATTTATTGATGCTTTTCTGTGAACAATTAATAGAAGTTTATAGTTTTTGAATTGGATTTCTTTGGAAAACTGTGAAAGTTATGAATGATTGTGCATATGTGTTTAGTGGGCCAATGTTTCAGTCATTGAACACACAAAGGGCACTGAAAGTCAGCAATGAACCAAGTTGAAGACTTCTTAAAATAAATTTAAAAAAAAAAAATCATCCTGGAAAGGGGATAGGGGTTTGCAAAGATCTAGAAAATTAAACACACAGAGAGGATTAGTCTCAAAGTAAATTACATAACTGGAAACACAGAAGAAAGCTGTGGCAGCCCTATTGCTCTGAGCTATTTCTCTAAAGGAATCGTCTCTGCAGAGATAAGCCGTGCTCTGTACTGAGCTGGGGAACGATTCAGGGCAGTGGCCACCTTATATTGCCTGTGGTAAATGCAACCTCTAGAGAGTGAAGAATGAAGAGGTTGATGTCTGCAGCAACTGAGCCATTGCAAGCATTATAGCATCAAATAGCTACATGTTATAGTGGTGGTGCTAGACCAGGATGCCCTTGTATGGTCATTAGCCATCTATTTGCCCAGATGTTACATTTTTAACTGGATCCTGGGTGTGAAAAGATTAATAATGCATCTTTCCAAATGCAAAGAATAGAGGAGCTGTCTCTAGGTCAGGGCTGAGGTGCAAGAGCACAGCACTGCCATCAAATCTGGTCAGTCACTGTTCATGCTGCCTGTTCAGCCCTGAAAATGCACTTCATGAGAATGAGCACAAGAGCCGTGACAAGGGGAAGGTGTGTACTCAGTATTATCTTGTGGCACAGCCAGGCCCATTCCATGTAGCAATAAGAGATTTTGAACTCTTCTGCTAACCTTTATGCTAGGCTAACAAAGTATTGCATTCACTGAAGAATGAGGATCAGAAGGAAAAGATGCAAAAGGTAAAAAATATTTTAAAGAACACCTTGCTTATATATAGATAACGTTCACGTCACCCATGTGTGATCACAACCAAATAATACATATGTCATCATCTTCATTTCAGGCCTTTGCATTAATAGATATTTCAGCACAATTCTAGCCTAACAGGTAAGAACAAATAAAGGCAATAGGCTGGATATTGCAGCACTAAGAGTTGCAGTTAAATTCCTTACTACTGTCTTTGCCTGGCACTGGCTTCTTTGAGGCAGTTGTATTTCTTGTACTAAGTGGAACTAAGTGGTAGCCGAAATACAACTTGTAATGCCTTGGGCCTGGATTGCTTTGTATCTTATGAAATGTTAATTGCTTAGTAGCTATCTTCTTTCATTTTTTAATTAAACAATTTCCTAGGAAAATTTTTATTCTTGCAGTGTGCTGTGTATTGAATCTTTTTTAATAACCTCCTTCAAGTAAGAGAAATACATTCTTTCTGGCTTTTTCCCTTTTCTCATATTTCTAAATTTTATTTCTCTTTTCTGTTATCTAGATAGTACTGATGAACAAAAATAATTATCTTAAACCTTTTCTATTCAGTCTGATTTTTGGCTGAACTTTATTATGATGTTTCTATTGTTAATTCTTGTTCTGGTCATGCAAATATCTTTATACAGGCAAATTTTAATGAAAGCAAGCCTGTTTCCAGTATCTCTGTGAAGTCTTCCACCTAAGCACTTTAAACTTCTGAGAAGTCACTGCTCTTTTCAAGCTGCACACACAAATATAACCGAACCATACACATGTGCTCCAGGAAGAAATTTGCTGTTGCATGTTACTTTGGCATTGGCAAGTTTAATTCTCCCAGGATTATGCACACAAACCATTATCCTGAGAAGTCAGCTTATGCTACAGATGTGAAAAATTATGCCAGCATGATCCTATGCAATAACATTCCCCAGAAGAAACAGGACTTGAGTGGAAGACATGGAATATGGCTTGCACCGAAAACAATGCTCAAGGTAGAAACTGTCAAGTTTCTTTTGCCTGAGCCTTCCAGCAGATCTCAAGCACTACACTGAAAAATGTGTTCACTAGCATGTCACAGAAATGGGAAAGGAGGCTGACATGCCATTAACCCAAGTTTTCTTCACTAACCATGATACACAGCAACAACAGCCCAGTTCAGTTTCAGAGTTAACAAGATTGAGAAAGGGCTCTTTCCTCATGTATGATAGAAAAGACTCACTATATTCATGGTCACACTGTCTTAAAAAAGTAATCAAAGAAATTGCAGCTGATTAGTGTTCTTGATGTAGTGTTCTTAGACTACCATTAATCCTTTGACTTCACACAGGTGACTGGTGCATAACTGAAAAATCCATGTTGACTGTTTTCTGGATAGGACACAGCTCACCAGTGACCAGTAGCCCGTTCCAGACCCAAGAAATCAACATAAGCTTTCTCTATAACCAGATGAGAGGTGTAGACATCCTAGTGAGGTGACTGCAAATTCCAAGCTAGGTGTCCAGGAGAGCTGGGATGATTCACTGCCTGATGGTGCCTTTCTGTCTCACTGACTGTGGTGTACCATAAATGTCTTTCATAGACTAAATACTCAACTAGCAGACAGCTAGGTGGGTGAAATCAGAGAGTATGTGCAAAAACGTAAAATTCTCATGCACGCGCCCAATGGCTGCCTAACATAGGTCTTTGCAGCTGAAAATATGAGCATATGTACCAGTCAGAAAATTAGAGATCACTGTGATAGAATCACTTTAATTGATAAGCCAGGCCAGTTTCAAACTTCAGAACAAAACTTCTTGTTGACACTCATTAACAATACATATTCCCAGCATTTACTTCTTGCTATCAATCATTATCATTACATATTCAAAATATTCTGTCCTTAACAATCATTAACTAACTTATCTGTGACTACACAGTGCCACTGACCTGATGCAGTACAGTTAGCTGGCTGACAGCTATGAGCCTTGATGCCCTTAGCCATTCAGACTGGGATGACCAGGTCTAAGAGCTCTTCAATCGTCATCCAAGATTTTAATTAAGATCTTGCAAAAATATTAAATTGAAAACACTTGACCCATAATTTTTGTAAAAAAAATAGCTGCTATTTATTTAAATTTTAATTTTTACTTCTGCTGCAGTCAAAATATCCATATGAGTAAAAATGAGACACCCTTCACATGTGGAGCCAGGAGTGTAATGTTAGCCTAAATAAAATCTTAACAAGTTTGACTGTAATGAATGGGGTCCCTTCCTCCTCAGCTGCAGCGAGGTGGATATAATTTTACCATTCCCAGAAAGGACCACAGGCTATGCCCTGAGCTGAAAGCACAAGTCTCAGGGCTGGCCGGGGCTCACCTTGTCCAGAGCTGGGTTGGTCTGGTTTCAGCTCCTGCCTTGTAACCAAGCGCCTGTTGCCTCCCCTGCCGGAGCCTGAGCTCTGTCAGTGCCTCTGTGGAAAGGGTCTGGCAAACCCAGGGGGTCACTGCCCAACAAACAAGACCCCCTCCTATGGGAGGCTGAGGCTGAAGAAGCTGAGGGGTCGTGCTCACCCCTCTGCTGGGAGCAGCCAGATGGCAGCAGCAGGTGAGGCAACATAAACACGTGTAGACCCCAGTACTGAGGATGAGGAGACCCCCACCAGCAGCACTACATTTCTCCTGGGGAAAGAACTCAAGATGCCGGTGACTCACTGTCATGGCCCAACACCGCTTGGCTGGGGGAAGGATGACCCCATTGGCCTCATGAGCTGGAGGGACACTGGGAGGGTGAGAGCAACACCAGCAAAAAGGAGTAGATATTAGAAGGGGTGTTTTTGCATAACAATTTTGAGGATATTATTAACAGTAAGACATTTCATATTAATCTGGAATATTAATGCTAATAATGGCTTAACTGTAAATGGCTTAATGACAACTTTTGCTATATTTTGATTAGATTGTTAAGATTTTTATTAAGCTAAAAGATAATTCTTAGACCTACATATGGGCTGCATCTCATTTTTGCTCATAAGAAGATTTTTAGCTTGACATTTCTGTCAAAGTGCAAATTTCTTCAACCACAGATTCATGCAGAAATATAAGATTCCTCAATGACATATTGTAATGGTGAACATGAAAAAAGAAACTGAAAAGCACCCTGTTTACTGGTTACCATTAGAGAACTGTCCTGCAACACAGCCATCATTTAAACAAAAGATATCAGTATTGTTCAACATCTGAGTAAACACCAGGTTATGACATCTAAGCAGCTTCAGTCAGTTTATTCTTCTCTCATGCATGTTTCTTGATTTGTAGATAATTTCACTTACAATGTAAACCTAAAATCACTTAAAGTACTAGTTTAAGGTCTATTAAAATAATTGGGAGACTTTCTACTGACTTCAGTTACCTTTCATTTGCTCCTTAGGTCTTTATGTACAAAGGACACCAAAACTAAGAGGTTATTAAACAGATGTTCCAGCTTTCTGCAGGTACTACATAATATTACTTCATGTTGAACCAGATAAGCAAAAGTTTTCCAAATAGATGGTTTACTTGTACCAGCATGGGTGCTATTATCAATCCATTCCTGCTCACCCAAAGATCTGGCTGTGGGGATGAAATTCCTTCTAGATATAGTTTGTTTGTCAGCAATCGCAACAGCGCTTCTGCTGAACAGAAAGATGCCTCTTTTCTGTAATACACATAAGAGTCAGGGGAAAGAAACCTTGGAGAGCAATGGAAGTTGTGGTATATTGAACACTTTAAATTCAAAATCACGAAACTCAAGTCTATCCAATACGTTCTGATGTGTCCCTGCAGCAATCAAATAGGAAATCAAGAATGACTAGTGGATCTTTGAAAGCTGTAGAGGGACAACAGTGTATGAGTGGAGATGTGTGCTGCAACCTTCCTGCTGAGTGGGAAGAGAAGTGTTCAGTGGCACAATGAGGGAAAGGAGCAGCCAGGTGAACTAGAGGAAAGGGAGGAATACACTCAGCATTTACCAGATCATCATTACAATGATAGCTGATGCTGATGAAGATGGAGTCAAGATAAATAGGAGAGCATCTGGTTATCACAAGAAAGCAAGCATAGGACAAGATAAGGAATGTGGTAAAGACACAACATCCCAAAATGATGTACCTTAACTGGTAATATTTAGGTTCAGTTTTACATACAAATAACCTAAACAATCATAGAAACACTTTAGCAACCAGTTGAAGAAACAACTCCAGGCATTAATTAAACATGTAAATGACATACTGGTTGACCAAATCCTTTCAAGTCTGGTCACTTTTCACAGACATAGTCAAGAAAAGAGCAGAATCAACCTTTCATGTTCACTTTTCTAATAATCTTGGATTACTGATGAGAAAAAATAAAGGCTGAAAACTGTGCAAAGTCTGTTGCTTTTCCCATACTATAAGAAACTGCTCTTAAACTGGACCAGTGAATGGGTGGGTGGGTGGATGGATGGATGGATGAAAGGATGGAAAGAGGAAGATAACATATGTGCATAAGTATATGCACACACACATAGCTTTCATGCGTATAGAAGTGTGTGTGTGTGTATGTGTGTGTGTGTGTGTGTGTGTGTGTGTGTATAAAAGTGTATTTGCTACAGACAAAGCTTAGTTCAGGCAGACCCCTGGGGAATGAATTCAAAAAAGAAAAAGGAATTTAAAAAAAGCACTCCAGTGAGAAAGCTTTTGAGCACCCTGAAGTTAGCTGACAAACATCCATTTCAAACAGATTCACACACTGCGGCATTCAGGAGTGGTAGACAGTTGTGGAAAACAGAACAGTTTGCAGCAGTAAGAAAATCTGATGCTGTGCAGTAGCTAAGGTAACATTTTGAATTTAAAAATCAAAACAAAGAACTTAAAAAACCCACAAATGAAATAGATGCAGTACAGCATACACAGCTTATTAAGTCAGTCACAACATTTCTGTTTTATGCTGTTATTTCAACCACAGACTTCTGATTTTTAAACAAAGCTCCTGATCTCATGCAGGGTTAGCTGAGATTTTAAATTCTGATAGAAGCAGTTTTGTATGTTAGAGAAAACTCAATAGATAGAAAATAGATTGTTTTTCTTCGGTGATTATTTTATTCCACAGATCACGGAGCTGCTAAAGGCAGTGGGACGCTCCCCTGTGGTGCTTTTTGCTTGGTATTTGTCAAGTGAGTTGCAGAATTGTTCATCCGGTACTAATAAACAATCTCATTAATGCTGTCTGAGCCCTGCTGCCTGCTCCAGCAAATCTGTCCAAACCTTCATAGACTAGTCACCTTTACTGCAACACACTCTCTCCCTTGTGTGCAGGGAGAACTCCTCCTCCCTGCTGCATTCCTGATCTCCCTGACTATCTCTATGTGGTCCCAGTCATTAAATTAGCATAAAAGAATGATGTAGAGAAACTAGCATACCAATTTAAAAGGTGCATATTGCCTTCATGAACTACAATACACTAAGCAATACAAACCATATGATCCAAGGGAGTGATAATTTGTCATCCCCTCATTATTCATGGACCTTTTTTTTATTCATTGCAAACAGTCTGTTAAAACTAGAGAGAAAGCTGATTTACAAGCGAGGTTTCAAATCCCATGTAAGGGTACCTCGAATCTCAGCCCTCTAGGAAAAACACTTTTGTTTGCTCTGCTAGAGCTTAGAGTTCCTCCAAAAGCAAACAAAGTCTCAGGACTCATTCCTGTGGTCTGATTAGACACTCCTCAACCTGGCAAAACCTTGTCCATGTGGACAATATTTGTGTGGTGCATGCCCAGGAATTTCCACTCCATACAGAAAGAAAGTGAAATAATTAGTACCTTTTGGAGAAGGTTCCTTAACTACAGAAACATCTAAGGATTTTTGTGTCTCTAAAAAAAAGAGGTAGATAGATAGCCAGTTCTGTGTTTCTAAGGGAAACTTTTTTGTTGTAAGAGTTTAAAAACTGTAGCTTGTCTTTTTCCCATCCAGTTATTATTTTCATTGTATGTAGAGTCTTTATAGAGTATTTGTGCAATAGGTTTACAGTTCAAAAATATATTTATCTGAGTCATAAGAAGAGGAACTATTAATGACAAAATTACAAGCCCTTATAAGACTATCTTTGTAGAGGTCTGAGGATATAAAGGTACTGAAAAAAATGTGTTCAGAGAATCTATATAATGCGAATGTAAGATCTGATGATTCTGAACCTTTCAGAGTGAACAAACTCAATGAAAGAAACATGAAAATAACAAAAGGTTTTTACAGAAAATATTTCTATATAGCCAGAAATCTCGGCTTCTGTTTTGAGAATGGGCCTACAAACAAAACATCCAAGTGACAGATTTCTTTGGGATCAGGGGAAGACATTCATATGTGTACATGTCACCTCATTCCTCTGCTCAGTCCATTCAGGTACTGAGATTTCAGGATTCTTCTCTTACAAAATTGTGATGACAGAGAGTCACTCCTTTCTGACTGAGCTAGAGTGAATTCACAAAAGGTAATAGTTCTTTCTAAAGGAATAGGAAAATAACTGCTTAATGAGGAGCTGGGTAGCACACTTTTTCCTTCAAACCTTGCTCACAGCATCCAGGGCATCTGGGTTTTCACATTCTTTCCCAGAATTATTCATGCTCATCAAGAACTCTCATTTATTTTATTCTTTGCAAAATATGCCTAGCAATTTACTAATGCCAAAAGGGGAAAAGGAAGATGATTCTTTACCATTAGATTCAGATGCTGCTTCAAAAAAGAAAAGCAGAAATTTAAAAGTGGACTGAGTTCCATTAAAACTGTTTCATAAACTTTCCTCCTGCATTCTCATCTGAAACTCTGCATCCTGCCTGGCACAGAAAACCAAAGAGCTGTCAGATGAGAGTGACAATCACTGCCATCCCTAGATCCACCATTGAAGGTGGGTGAAATAAGAAAGGCCTCAGAGTCTGTTTTCCCTATTTTCTAGCATCAGTTTTTTAGTAAAAATATATAAGATATAAACAGTTTTTCAATATAGTTATGTTTTAAAGGAGTAACCACAAGTGTAAATGTTTTCCGTAATTAGTTCTTAACGCACATATGCCTCCTTGACATAGGAGAGAAAAATTTTAATCAAATCTGAAATAGCTCTTCAACACTTAAATTTCATCATAACTTGAATTCATGTGCAAAAAATGTCTATGAAGCACATGATGAAGACCTGGAAATCAATCCAATACATCCCACATTCTTAACTGAATTAGATACTTCTGGTATAGTTCGACGATTAGCTGAGCACTTTTTTTGCTACACACATACATCACCAAATCATGGAACACAATGAAGAGGTACCTACAAGGTACCTACAAGGAGTACCATCTAGAAAGCAAACAATATATATATTTTTAAAGCTTGCTCTTGAGCTGTTTGTTTCAATTGTCTCTATATGCAAAGAGAACATTGTAGAAAGGATTAATAAAACACAGGTTTACTTTTCATTTTATGGAATTATTAGCCATCAAGATGAAATAAACCCAATTCATTATAATGCTGAATAACCAGATAGTCAGCTAGGACATTCCAACAAAGCCTAATCCATAACACTCTATCAAAACTGGGCAGAAATTAAGAAACAGACTTATCATTAAATAAAACCAATTTATTCCTCACACAATTTTCTTGTTATTGACATTATCCATTTTCTCTCTCAACATTCCTGCTCATTTTGCCAAGTCCAACTGTGCTTTATTTGATCTCTTCTCCTATTTTCATGTTTTGTCCTTTTTATTTTTTTTACCCTTTTTATAATATCATCTCTATTATTTTTTTTCCTTTGCAATTCCAGTCTAAAGGACTTCCTACATTTTTCATCTCTTTTCTATATAGTGATTCACTCAGTTTCTGCAATCTCCTGTCTAAATTTCCTACCCATTCTTATACTCTGAACATGTACTTCAAGTATTTATTTTTCACTTATTTTTACCGAATTACATTCACCCATGGTTATGCTACATTGTTCTGCTTCTTAATTTTTCATTCCAATAAGCATTAGCAATGTACCACAAACTTGTTAAGATGTCAACCATTTCCTAACTAAAAAAAAAATAATAATTCTCAGATAAGGAAGGCAAACATTTGGTATGATTAATATTAAAGTTTTCAATATGACTGAGCAACTGAAGGGAGGATCTCAGACTTATCCTACTAAATATCGGCAGTTTAGAAGAAGATTGTACTCATATATATATGTGCAACTGCTTGCATTTAATTCAATTCTGAATTTGCACACACATGGCTTTGAAGATTTTGAAAGTTACACTGCACATCAGAGCCCAACATGTAGCTCCCTGTTTTTGCAATGACCGCCACATTTCAGAAAGGTGACATGCAGGCAGAAGAGCTCCGGTCTGAAGCAGTAAAACCACTTCTGGACAGTGCTGCATCTGACTAAATGAGCCTCATCTGCCTTGCATGATTGAGCTACAGAATAACACAGCTACGCTTCACTCCTTGTGGGTTCCAGGATCCCCTCAGATCTCTCTTACACTGCCAGAATCTTACCTAAGCCAAGTCTCCCTGTGCTGACCATGCAGTTGAGCTCTTAAAATGATGGAAGACAGCCATTCTTGAGTTCTTCTTCAGCAGTGTGGCTGATGGGCTTTTGTAACCTGAAAAGAAGCAAATTTGAACCCATACCAATAGCATTGATGTAATTTTGCAACATTTTATTAACATTTAGTTAGGTGTTTATAAATACAAAATTTTTATTTTTACTGTTGCTCTGTAACATGCTTTTTCAGAGATCCTGAGAAATACATGAACCCTAAAATTAGCGTGTCTGTGTGATGAGGAACATATCAGAACTGTATTGAATTTCGACTGGAAAAACATCACTGAGATGCCAAGGCTTAAAAAACATCTTAAAGAATCTGTGTCTGAACAAAATCCACTAAGTCATCCTGATAAATACCTGAAAAGCTTTAGCTGCCTATGAAAGTTTATCCACAGGCAAGCAGCATATCACATTAATGCAAACAGTAATCTCTGGTACCTGTTCTGACAGCACTGGTGAAATCACCTCTGAGTTGCCTATGCAGTGCTACAGCAAATACTGCACAACTGTGCAGGGACCCCTTTGCTTCAAAATTGAGTATGCAAAACTGATTACTGTGATGTGCGGTACTGTACTGCTGCTTATGTTAAGTATTGCCTTATTGTACAAGGGAAATACAAGTCTCATATTTTGGTTTCCACTTTACACTTATGTTCAGTCAGTCTGATTATCTGTCCTTGAGATTTAGTTGTAAAATTTTGATGCAGAAGACAGATTGCTTTCTGGATAATATTTAAACTTCTGTGTCTCAGTGTCAAGACTCATCAACCCCATCCAAGGGAGGTAGTATTATTTGCAACATCCTTCTATGTCAGGAAGCTAATCTAGCACATCAAACACAGAACTACCTCCCAGGCTCGTGACCCACCACAGTGCTGACTATCATATAGTGCCTATCCAAGCATAGTATATGTGTTATATCAACACAGCACTGCTCCACAGGACAGGAGAATATCCCTAATTCAGTACTGACTCACATAACAGCTGTTTGCCTGTTCACATAAAAGAAGCACAATCACAGAAACATTCCTATGTATGGCTGACCTGATACGAGCGAATCTATAGGAATCCACAATTCCTGTAACTGCAGCACACTGCAGCCTCTACCATGTTTTTGTGTCGATTTGACCCTGGCTGACTGTCAGATGCCCACCCAGCCACTCTCTCACTTCCCCTCATTAACAGGACAGGAGAAGAAAATAAGATGAAAAACTCATAGGTTGAGATAGACAAGGACATCACTTACTATTACCATCATAGGCAAAACAGACTTACCTTGGTGAAGACGAATTTGATTTACTGACAATTAAAACAGATCTGGAAAATGAGAAACAAAAACAAATTTTAAAAACACCTTCCCCCTACCCCCAAATACTTTTTTTCAGGCTCATCTTTGCTCCTTCATTCCCAACTCCTCTACAGCCCCAGCCCTTGAGCAATGCAGGGGAATGGGGAATGGGGACTGTGGTTCGTCCATCACAGCTGCTCTCTGCTGCTCCTTCCTCTTCACACTTTTCTCTTACTCCAGTGTGGGTCCTTCCATGGGCTGTAGTTCCTTAAGATAACCCTGCTCCACCACAGTCTCTTCTCTGGCACCTGGACCAGCTCCTCCGCCTCTTCCTTCTTCTCTGACCTTGGTGTCTGCAGGGCTGTTTCTCACACTTTTTTTCCCCTTCCTCTGCATTTCTGGCATTTCTTTTGCCCTTTTTCAAATGCGTTTTCAACACCAACTCTGCTGACAGAGACCCCGCAGCCCCCACGGCCAGTGCCCAGGCATGGACACACGGCACAATTTTTTTCAATTCCGTGAGCACTGTGGTAAAGAAATGTGCTATTTGCTACCATCTAGATTTGAAAACAGAGACACAGACAGGTTAAATGACTTGTCCCAGATCTTAACTTCAGGGTGTGACAGAGCAACCTCAGCAGGTGATTACAGCTTGTTGTCAGCCAGGAATTTCTGTAGGGTCTCTCAGATGATGTGGTTTACACCAGCTACAGCTGCTGTCTGTGAGCAGTAGACGCGTAAGTTCAGTATTATGCACAAACACAACTGAGCAGAATTTTCTTGACATTTATTTAAGCATCTTTAGATGTTTTTGTCATTTTGTGCATGACCGGAGAGATATACTTAGTGCTTGAAATGTTGTATTCTTTACATTTTCATTCCTTTGGTTCATTTAGCTTGCTACAAGGTCAGTAAGATGTTTTGCCTCAGTGCAGTTTCTTCAATAAAAATACACCATGGCATATTCTGACACACGAACAACCAAAATTCTTGCAGCTTACTTCGCTGTAATGTTCAAATGCATCAGCTTTTTATATATAAAAAAGTCTCATTATTTATATTTGCACCTGTTGTGCACAGGTATATCAGGTGCAAAGGTGAGTTAGGTGTACAACAGGTCATCAAAGTTGCCCCTGTTCTTCACTGAATGAGGTGGGTCGAGGATGGCTTTAGACCTCTGCAAGCCTCCTTGACCAATGGCTACCACAGGGACATGGAGAAGTTAATACAACCTAAAGCACCTTTACCCATAATTTGCACCACTTGGTACCAGCCCATCCTCTGGATTGTAAGCCAGGCAGGGACTGGAAAGTACTGTACCCTCTCAATACAGTTTCTTTGTACACCACCAGATCACCCCTACCACAACAAACTCTTCAGTACTTACATAACAGAGCATTTGTCCCTTTGAGCTGCTCTGAGGAAAGATCAAAAGCTAATCTAGACTATTCAAAAAATGTATCTTTTCTTGCCTTCTGAAATTAGCATCAGACACATGAAGTCATTTAGCACAAAGGGGTATTTGCACAGTACTAGAATTGTTCACAAATGTATTTTGGTTGAAACGAGTCATAAATTCCCTGTCATCTAATATATTAAAGAACGATGAACTATAGATTCTACAGTAGACTGCATTGATTATAACAATGATCTTGAATGTAGGAACTATAACTTTCTGCAGCTATGCAGCTACCATTTCAAATATTTTAGTTAGTTTTCCTCATCTAACATTTACAAAATGCATTAAAAAAAGAAAAAATAAAAATAGAATCCTTGAGTTGCTTTTCCACTGCTGAAGTTCTTTGACTAAATTTGAGTATGGGATAAGATGCCATTCAATGCCAGAGGATTGCAAAAGGTCTTCTCTAAATATAACAACCTTCAAATGTCTGTATAACGCTTAAACTGCCCTTAATTCAGTAGCTGGACTGAACTAATTATCGCCAACATCAAAAGGTTTTTGGAAATACAGACATTAAATATTTTCCCTTTTCCTAGCATTAAAAAGCAACTCCTGGCTTTATTAGCATAAGTTTTCTCTTTAATTGGGTCCTAATGATGGTGCTTTTTCAAGGATTTTCACAGCTAGTACTTTAGGGTAAGTAAACATATAAATAGGTCTGGTAAGCTTTGGGGCTGAAATCTCAGGTTAACAGCATCATTACAAAGAGGATACACAATTACAACACTAAGTATTTCTTTAAATTAGCTTTGGTGCTTTACATTTCAAAATAACCAAAGTCATTAATATATGCCTAACTATTAAAAAAATATAGTGATTTTCTTATAGCTTGAGTCAACCTCTAAACAACCATTTACTGATTTTCAGATATGCATTATTTAACAGTATCCTTGATATTTTCTGTTTTTTTTTTTTTTTGCTTTAAAGTGAACTCAAATGGGAAAGACTCCTCTAACAGCAGGAAAACACCTCTCAAACAACTAGAATATGAAGAAGCAGGATCTCAGAACATCATTCTTAATAAACTACATGCTTTTCCAAATATTTAATTAAAGATGCTTTACTCACTGTAGTTAGAACTGTTGTTTATTTGTTCCTTGAATCCTTCTATAATTTACATTACATTCTACTTTGTGGCCAAAGATTTCAGGGAGGTGATCAAGCTTCTGTCCTTCATGACTTAAATGATTCAGGCTAAGTCTCTTTCTTTCAAATTTAACGTTTTCTATGCTAAATGAAAACTTGATTTTTTTATTTCTCATCAAAAACCGCACTTAAATAAGTTCATCTGAAGCATCAAAGAGAGCTGACTGTCATCTCTCAACATTTGTTACTTGTTCAGAGGCAGCAGAGTACTCCGTGTGTACACAGACTGAAATAAAGACGGATTTTATCAGAAAGAAAGAAAGATAGAAACAAACAAACAAACACAGTAAGACTTTCTCTGCACTGTGGTGTCTTGACATTTCCAAGGCCACTGCTACTGAATTCCTATGCCGTTGAATCACAGAAATGGAACACAAACCTATTTCCTGTCCCATGCAGCCTTTTTCTTTTTTATCCCATATAAATTTAGATTCTGAACATAATTCTTGCAGGTCATTTTCCTAACATTCCTTTAGAACTTCTAACGGTGTTACCTCCTAATGTAGAAAATCTTCCCATTATAAATATTTTCTACAGAAAAAGAAATCATGAATTCTAATTATTTTACTAAACATATTCATGTTACATCTTTCTTTTTAGTGTTGAAACAATGCAACATATCACAGTGACTGAAAAAAATCTGCTTCAAACCAATTTCCCTTTATCTTTGAATAAGGTACAACTATAACAATTTGATATGCCAGACTCAGATTTGGACCTTACTCTTCACAACTGAAAAGTTTCCTCACTAGTGTCTTTGTGGTTTAGCTGTACAAATACATCACCTTCCTTATCAATGCCCTCTGGTCAGCTGGTTTCCTGCACTAGGCATTCAGCTCCAGACAGATTTGGAGAACATTAATCATGCCCATGTTTTACCTCCTGCTGCCCTGACCTTCACTGGGGAAAGCAAAGATCTCAGAATATCTGAAAAAAGCAGATTAATTTGGGATGGGTCTTCTTCATTTGGGGCTAGATCCCAAGCCAGAATCAATCTAAAGGCTCTGCTGAAGCCAACCAATTTATTTTATTGAAACAAGTTGAATATCTTTTGCCACAGCAGATACTACACCCCTGAGGAAAAATTTCTTTCAGTTGATTCAACTTGTCTGAAATACTAAAAACACTAAAGTAAGTATATCCATATTTTATGTAAATGGTGCACTTCAGATTCTTCAGGAGTCAAACTAAAACTATCATAATGGGAACTTCGCTAATTTCTCTATAAAGAATAATTAATCTTATTTCTCAGATAATTTTGCAAGCTATCTTCATCTGATAATAGCAGGATTTTTTTTTTAGCATCTTACTAGTACAGTCTTGTGAATATATGAAAATATTCAGTCTTTATTTCTTATCTTCAGGGAAAGTTCTAGCCTTTAGAGCTACAGCAATAAAAGCACAAAAATATGTCTCTAATACTTCAGCAGCATAAAAAGTGTACACAGTAAATAAAAAAAAAAAACACAAAAACAAAACACACACACAAACCCTCACAATACCTTTGAATATTGAAAATAAACTGGCAATATTCCAGAACACTGTTCATCGTATTTCAGCTTTTCAGACTGGCAATGCAGCTGTTAATCCTATTTCACAATGAAGAACTGAAGGACGGTTTTGGATGAATCAGGGTGAGCTGCTTTTGAAAATGAGCTGAGAGTTAGGGTTCAGAGGCAGCAGGGAGCACTGAGGTTCCCAAAAGCCCCAGGTAAAAGCTCAGACTGTATTAATCTACATATTAGACTGTATCATCATGAAATGATCTAAAGTCTCAGAGAAAACTAATCACTTCTTGTCCTTTCAGGGTGATTGTAGTGACAGGCTTTGCTTTAGAAAGCCACAGTCCCCAGCTCCAAACCTGCACGCAGTTCTCCAGGGTACGTAACCTGGTGCAATATCATAGCAACAGTTCATTAGCCAAATTTGTATGAAAGTGATATTATTTATTCCAGTGAAAATAATGTACTAAATCCTTACAGATTATTTAACTAAGTGTGATACTGGCATTTGGAAAGCAGCATTTCTGACAGAGGAAAAAACAAATAAACAAACAAAAAAATTTATTTTGAAATGGCCTCTCTTTTTAATATGTATTTTTAAACGTTCATGAGATCTACCATGTCAATAGTTCATAACTTCCTCAAAAAGCACCCACAGCTGGGGCAGGAGCTGAACAAGCTGCCCCACTAATGAGTCCAAGCCCTCTCTTGAAGGAATAGCAGTGACAGTGACAGGAGGTCGATAAAACTCTGATGTATAGGACAGGAGAGGAGCTGCATGACTGACCAACTGTAGCCATTTCTCAAGACAGAGGAGAACCTGCCCTCTGGGACAAACTCCTGCATTGGCACGAGCTAACACCTGCCATCGGAGGTCTCCAATCTGCCAGGAGCCCATGGCCCTGGAGCAGCTCCCATGCTGCTTGGGAGTTTGATGAGATCCTGTGATCAGCTCCTGACTCAGCCTCCACCCTGAATGGGAGCTGCTCCACCATTTCCATACAGGGAACACATCAGGCGGTACCAACATTTACGCTCTCCAGAATTTGCAGATTACGAGAAGCCAAACCACCAAACTCAAGTCAGGGAACTCCTTCTGCAGGGGTAGTTCAGCTCTGCGGGGTGAGGTGAATTGCAGGAAAGGTTTGGAACCCAGAAGTACTGCAGCCCCTCAGGGTCCACGTGCTGCCGTGGCTGCCACCACAGGGCTGACAGCTGCCTGGCCAGTTGCTGTCAGGACAGCACAAGTGCAGGTTCCCTGTGGGCTCAGCCCCAGCCCCAGCTGGGAGTCACACTGGGGACACGCACAGACAGTGTCCCACATCTTTACCAGGCACGCCATTTCAATGAGTGTGCAACACCCATCCCGCAAACAAATGAGCCATGAACCAGAGAGGCTTTCAGACACAGCCCGTAACAATAATTGTCACTTACCACCATTTTTTTCTTTGTTTTACTGTGTGAAGACAAAGAGAATAAGCTTTGAGGGGAAAAAAAAAAAAACATAGATGACTAAATGTTCTTTTTTTTTCCCTCCTTCCTTCTTGCCTGGTGAAACCCCACCACTCAACAGCAGGAACCAAGGCCCCATAGGGAAGAATCACTAAAAGACGCTTTGGAGCAGCAGTACAGTATAAATGTCCAACTACATCCAACTCTGCTTCCCTCAAAGTAAAACAAAGTAGTATTATGGTTTGGGTTTAGAAGAACAAATGATTTCCATGCTGTTTGTATCCAGATTTCTGTCTGCAATACACAGTAATTAATTTTATAAAAGCTTTAAATATATATATATATATATTACTTTCTATAATAGTTTTCTTGTGATAATCTACAAATCTAAACAGTCAGTTAGGAAGTTCGTGCCATCTGAAATTATTTCTTTTTTAATGTATTTTTATTTTAAGGATAATTTGTCTTATGCTTCTTAGTGTATGCAACAAGTAAAAAGATAATGTTGATCACACATGTGTTTACTGCAGATCAATATTCTCCCTCTAATTATTCTGAAAAAAAAGAACAGCTTTAAATGTAGAAATATTGATCAGTAGTGTACACAAGATTATCAGAAATGGCAAAAGAAGAGAAGAAACTCTGCTTATGTATACACACTATAATGTTTCTTCAGGCAATTTGGACTGAAAAAGAGCTCCTGCTGGGACATCTTAAGAATGGAAATAATTAACACAAATAACTGTTGACTGTTTACATTCTGAAAACCTGCTCTCATATTAAAAACAATTGAAATACTCCCCACTACAGAACAAGACTTAGATGACACATTTATTTTTTCTGTCATCTTTCTACACTGTATGTTGTTTTGCTGGAATTAGAGATGAAATGAGAAATTACACGGGTAAGTTCTCTTAGTGTTTAGATTACCTATTTTTGAGCTGTATACACAGTTGTGAGGGTGAGGTCTAACCTTCCTACTGGTATTTCTGACTCAGATCTTTCTTTAACGAGCAGGAGATACTAAAGGAGAATTATTGTAGACTATTCTAAATTTATTTCGCAACCAACTCTGTCAGTGAAATACACTGTAATTCAGTAATATTGCATTCTGGTAAGCTCTGCTTTTTTTTTTTTTCCCAGAAATACTAGCTGAAATGTGCAAAATAGGATTTTTCTTACACATGCATAATCAAAAAAAATATTGCAGATGATGAATAAAGGTGAGATGTATAATGTTTCATAAAATCTTAATATCTTCAAAATTAATTTCAATTGGAATAGTAATAAAGACAATCATACAAAGTGGAAACTATCTGAATAGCCATAAATACACATCAATGATAAATATCAAAGTTTTGATTTTTGGGCAAAAGTATTCAGGATCCAGTTTTGTTTAAAATTTCCCTGTCAGATCTAGAAGATGGGAGTAAAACACGATGTGGCTGAAAGAACTGGGGCTGTTCATCCTGGAGAACAGGAGGCTGAGGGGAGACTTTATCGCTGTCTGCAACCACCTGAAAGGAGTTTGTAGCATGGAGGTTGTTGGTCTCTTCCCAAGTAGCAAGTGACAGGACAAGAGGAAATGTCCTCAAGTTGTTCCAGGGGAGATTCAGATTGGATATTAGGAAAAAATTCTTCATGGAAGGGTTATGAAGCACTGGAACAGGCTGCACAGGGAAGCGGTGGTATCACCAACCCTGAAGGTGTTTAAAAGACATATAGATGAGATTCTTAGGGACATGGTTAAGTGCCAGAGTTAGGTTATGGTTGGACTCGATGATCTTGAGGATTGCTTCCAACCAAAATGATTCTGATTCTAAAATGTGGTGCAGCTTAAGGAAATACAGACTCATACCTCTGAGTAAGACTAATGTAGATCAAACCCCGTAAACCAGGAAAGCAATCACATCAGAGGGTGTCAGGCTGATCACAATTTCCTATAGGTACATGATAGCATCGGCTCCTGCCAAGCTGCCTACACCACTGTTTTCTGGACAAAGCAGACAATAAAGCTCCTCAGATGACCTCTTGTTCATTTGCATGAGGGATGAGTACAGGGTCAGAGGAAGACCTCAGCTAATACAATTCTCTGTGGCTACCTTAGTCTTTGTCAACTTTCTGAAGGTCATGGAAAAGCAAGCTGGATTTCTTCATTTTTGTCCCTACCAATCTTTATTCTTTTAACTAAGCCTGGTGAGAAAGAGGTCACTATGGCCTCTATATACTTTATGCTTTTAAAAAAGTTGGTAGCACCTCATTTTGATCCTCAGAAGACTTCAGTAATTCGGAAGACATAAACATAATACAATACAGGAAAAGAAAAATTTGTTCATCCTATTTTCGTTGGCTTTCTCCAAGATAATTTCCTTTTCATAGTTAATTCTGGAATTTTGTCATTTCCAAATCCCAAATTCAATCCTTGGCAAGCTGAAATGTCCTGAATAGTAAAGAGCACTTACAGCTTGTTCTTTAAATGAGTGCAAATAAATTACAAAATGAGTTTTTAAATTACAAAATTATTTATTTTTTTTTCCACTAAGGCTAACAAATGAGGGTTTGGTATTGTCTAGGTTTTGAAATCATATTTTAAGCTGGAGGAAACTACTAGGCAACCAGAACTCCAGGGTCAATACATGGCTGTGACACCCCTGCCCCGCATGGCCTCCTCCAAACACCTTCTCACGGCCTCTTGCTGCCCATTTCTGAAATCATTTGCAGGAAGGCTGAACTATTCTCTAGGACTACACTACCAACTTCACCATGTTAAATAGCCTAATCCTAAAACTGGCATCATACATATAAATCTTTGAGTTCCCCATGAGATAGATGAGCAACTAATGCCAGGGTGTGTATCACGGCGATTATACTGAGTTCAATGGAGCCATACTAGTTCACAAAGTTGAGAAGCTACAACTGTGGTGACTTCCTAGTAGTGATGGTCTCGCATTAAGTCAGCACAGCTCTACTGCAGGCTCTTATGGTGCTGGTGAGTTCAAAGGTTCATCCCCGGTGAAGATTTAGCAGGATTTATACATTTCAATCCGTGCAACCCTATTCTTTAAAGTGATAGGTAGCTAAAAGCTGTGGGCAACCATCCTGCTGTTTACACTGCAGAGCTGGACACGTTGCAAAGCTGTTTGAGTGATAGAGGAGTTTGCAGTATAAAAATCACTGAATGTCTTGTTTGTGAAGTTTGTGATGTATCTGAAGTGCTGCTTCTGCCTACTCTTCAACCACAAGACCAGAGGAAGGGCTGCCCACCACTGAGACAGTGACTTGTCAGGTGTTTCTTACTTTTCACCCTTGGAGAAGCACGGCTGAACAAGTGGACCCGTACACAGTGAAAGTCCGTATGTGTCTTTCCTAAGGTTTCCTGAGAAAGACCATTTGTAAAAAGAAACCACAGTACTTTCAGCTTCATAACTTGCTGACAGGATATATGTTTTTAAAAATATTGTCAGATGTTTAAGTGCTGTGGCAGGGACAGGATAAAACTAACATCCAGCTGTTCATGTACAGTATATGGGTTTGAGTCTTCACATTAAATGTGCAGAAACCATTAAGAGATATTTATACTACTAAATGGGCTCTATACTTTCAAAAGGTTTATTTCAAAACTAGCTGCTTGAATTATAGTGAACTGGAAACCAGTTAGAGCAAAGGAGCATCTTTTTGCACAACTTGAGCTGCCAGTTTTGAGGGTAGCGGGGTCCATCCAACAGTGCAGCCCCAGCCAAACGGACAGCTCACCAGCTTCAAACCTGCTCCCAAAGCTGGAAACAGCAGCAAGACTATTCAGGGAATAATTTGTAGAGGCTCCCTCAGTCCAAGATTGCCATCTTGTGGACCGCAGTTGCAGAAGAACATTTTCAAATCCAGGCTTGCCATCCTGTGATCAGTGATAAAGACAAATGTTGTATCTCATTTATTGCACTCAAAAAAAAAAATTTATTACTGTTTTAAAGATTCTTTAATGAATCTTTAAGAGCAAAATAAGTATGTTAAGTAGTCCTGAAACAATCAGACAAATTGCAGTTTACAAAAAAATTAATAATATCTAATAATAAATATTTTACAGCTGCAATGTTTCACCATTACAGGGAACAGTTTTTATGTGCAAGAATTTTCAATATAATTTAATGGTTTATAAATTCAGACATAAAATTTTAATTAAATCTTTTAGAGACAGAGTGGCTTGGTAAAGAAATCTGCTCTCCTAACAGACATTAGCTAAGAAAGCAGCTTTAATACAGGAAAATTGCTCTCCTACTGAGTTACCCAGATAACTATGCTTTCTTTGAAGAGGTTAGTGGGCATAAAGTATTTTATTTACTCAATATTCTTATCTAAAATATATAAAAATATCTGCATCCTAGTTAAAAATATTTTAAAAAGTTGATTTATATTAAAAAAAATCAGTGTTGAAGGAAAGATGAGTGCAATGAGAGAAAATTTCAACTACTATTATCTCAATCACGTAGCATATATCAAATATACATACAAGATGAAGGTTTTTGTGTGTGATTTACTTAGTTTTACCATTGCCACACTTTTTCAAACCGCCTGCTTTGTAAGCAAACTGTCCTTCTGGAGCCTGATTGCTGAGCCTGGAAATCTCAGGCAATCAGATGCTCCCAAGAGCAGGACACATCTGGAGAATGCAGGTTCATTATGGGGAACGATGAGCCCTGCTCCCTGCTCTGTCATCTGCTATCAAGGAGACTGTTTCATCCAAAGATAAAAGCTAAGAGCATTGTTTTATGTTGTCCAAGACCCTGCAGGATGTGCGGCTCTTTCTTTGTACTGTTAATATGTAGCTTACAATGAGACCTCAAAATGCCAAATTCATTTGAGAACCCAATGAGCAAGTGTGGAAAGGGCCCCTTGATCAATAAAAACAATATATTGGGGAAACGTGATATAGAGGGTGTCAAACTAGGGCATTATTAGAGACATAACATTTTTTCTTTAAACATTTTGCATTTTATTTAAGAGATACAAATGACAAAAAATAGTAAGTTTCAAATCTAATCACAAAGTAGCAACCCAGCAATAATCAATTACTATCAGCCTTATTTGCATCTCATTTAGCGGTTCATTTTTGTAATTGAAAACTTTCATTTAGTACTTTATACTGCATCTTAGTCATTTTAAACAATGGGTTAAATATTTAATATCAGCTAGTTAACTGTAAGAAAGTTCTGGTGTAATTTTTTATATTTTATATAATTATCACTTATTCTCAGTTAACTTTGCTCTGTTCACTCTGCTATTTATTTGATGTAGTAATACACAGAGGAGATTCTAAGTTAACACACACAACTTCTATCACAGAAGTTGAAAAAATGCAAAAGTATTCAACCACTTGTGTCTATAATAATCAGATTAATTTTAACAGTGAACATTCATTTTGGCTTTTCAAGTTGAAATTATTCATACTTGATTTTCAGAAGCTTTTAACCTTCCCACATCTAAATTAAATGATCATAAATGTTGCTCTGCTTTTGAAAAACAGAATCGTGAATGGGGTGTGTAAGATCATTGTATTTGAAAACGCACAACATAATGCCCCAATGAACATCAGTGCATGTCTAAAAGGCTCAGGTCTATAATAAAGTGAACCTAGCACACACTAGAGCAAAGAACAGGGCAGAACATTGCAGTTAGTCCTTTAAAGCAAGAAAGACAGGCAAAGAGGCCAGCTCCCACCAGACACTAAGGTGTGGGTTTGGCTACGAAAGGCACTCCCATGCTAACGTAAGCATATCTCAGAAGAATAAAAATCACAGACTTCAGTCAGCTGTTATTGAGGCTGTAAACACAGAAAAACAGATATGCCACGAGCAGAGATAAGACAAAACCAACATCCATCTCTTTTTGGTGTTTGCTGTTCTAGTAAGCTTGTCAGTTTTATTACTTTATCTTTTGTCCAAATTCTGCAACTTTGCAACTTTTCACTATTATCAAATTTCTCATATGAAGTATTTGAGTAGAAACAGATATTCTGAGTCACAACAACAACAAATATACATCTCATGTGATACCTTTTGACATGTTTACATTGTCACCTTTCTGTTAAATTGCAGTTTTGAAGAAAACATCAGATGTGACACCAGACAGCATAAAAATGAAAATAAAATTGTACCTATTGGGAATAACTGAGTGTGGGTAGCTAGAAAGTCCATCTGCTCTTTAATGTCCCTGCAATGTCAGCTGAGAAAATCCAAAATTTTGAAAGTGACTTCTAACACCAAAGACACAAGTATTTAATCTGCTCCAGTGCTAATTACCATTGTATCAAAACAGTTCTTCCAATATGAACCATTAAGAGTTCTAAAGAGCTATTTAATGCAACTCTTCTGCATGTACACCAGTGTTTCCACTGAAGAGAACATGAAGAAATAAGTAAAATGAGCTCCAGAGATGTGGCTACTAACTTGTACCTTGTATTTTATGTTACGGCCCAGAGAGATACAGGGATATAGAAAATTCCACACTACCTGAAAATGGTGGCCCTTCTGTCCGGTGCTGCAAAGAGAAATATGTAGGGCATCCTGATGTGGACCACACCTAATAGTTTCACAATGAAATTAATGGGAAAATGAGGGCAAAATTACTGTTTGTACTTATGAAAAGAAATTGGCAAATGTCAAATGTTTGAACTATTACTAGAAAATAATTTAGGCTGTTAAATTAAATTAAACATCAATGGAAATTATTTAGATGTGTATCTTGGTCAACAACAGCATACACCTGTGGTATTTTACCTTTCAAGCAAGGGCTAAATTTCTCCAGGCTGAAATTGATAAGGTCAAAGCTAAGGCTGTGCAAATCAACAGTTACAGCTTTCTAGGGCTAATGCAGTGTATTAATGCAAGCTGATTTAAAAAAAAAAAAAAAGCCCTGATTTTAACACAGATTAGAACCTTGTGCTCACGGGGGGTCATTTTCATCCACCAAAGCCACAGGGATTTCTCTGGAATTTCTGTATGCACATATTAATCACCTATTGGTCCATATGTTTTCTGCAGCCATGTACTGAATTCACTTAAGAATTTCCTTTGATTAAAAAAAGCCACAGCTATTTCTCAGAAATCTGCTTTTCTGGAAAGACAAACTTTGTCTGCCTCACTTATCTTAACAGAGTCTCTGTACTTACAAGGACACCGAACCATCATTGTGCAACAGTCAATGGAGTAAAATCTCTTTGCAGACCAGCTTTTCATGGTTTTTAGAACAGGCTTGAAAATACATTTCTGTACTAGAAAACAAGATTTAAAGAGGCAAAGGCTGTGATGTATCCACACATTCCCATTAAGGAATGTGTTTTCAGTAGCTCTCTCATGTTGTGTTAATTTAGTCTGGATATGTTTGTACCTACATTCTCTACCTGTGGAAGTAGATAGTTTTGATGGAAATACAGAGATCATTTTAAGCAATGTAACAAAATGAGCCTTGCCATTATCATCCACAGGTCTACCACATTATGGGAACTCTCCATAACCCAAAGATGAAAATATATTAATCCTGCATGACAATATATATTATTTATACCTTGTTGCTATACAATTTTATAACTCATTTGCAGGGCTGTTCTTCAGGAACAAGATTCTGGGCTCCCCTCAATTGCTGTAAGTCACTTTAAAGGGAAAAAAAAGTTAAAGCTGCGGGTGTTATTTTCTGTCATCTTTTTGGGGCCAATAATATGAGCAAGCTGACCAGAACCTAATGCAAGTGATTTCTCTCATAACAATGGCATGAGCTGCGTTCCCACAGAATTAACGAGCCTGGAAGGACTTGGTCTGCTCCCATAGCCCCCCTTTCTGATGAAAGGAGCAGCTGAAGGATGAGGAACTGCTACAGTGTCTGTGAAAGACTACGTGAAACAGCAAGTTGTGATTCCAGCATTGGCCCAGCAGTGAAGTGCATGTGCCACTGCCAGAGAAACGCGGCTGGAATGGAGGAATTTGCTGTCCCTGTGTCAACACTGCTGCAGAAGAAAGGTCTCATCTGCGTTCTGTTCATGATGGATAGATACACACATCACACAATGTGCTCAAACAGTGACAACTTTGCAGAAACATTCAGGCAGTGAGTCAGTTGTGCAGGGACCACCTCAACAGTGCCCTTCATTTCTCCAGAGGAGAGGTAGAAATACAGTGCAATGCAATGTGATTGAATTTTGCTGCTTTTGCCCTAAATGGCCCTGTTTCTATCCTCAGCACTTTGTTTTCATTGTTTCATGAAAAAGAAATTCATTTCAAAATCACAAGTGAACCATCTTTGAAAGGCGGATAACAGCTTCGCACCCAAAGAACCCATAGTTCCGTCTTAAAATCACATAAATATTTTAAACAGACGTATTCAGAGATCTCTGAGAAGAGCTGACCACCTGCCAGGAACAGGAAGAAATCCCTCCAGACCTTGTTTTGGACAGAAGGCTATGTTAACCACCTGTCTGTACATATGTCTATAGGGACATTTGGGACCAGCTAAGTATGACCTCTGTGTTCTTTCAGATTTATTTTAACAGCCAATGTGTTACATTAAAAAAAAAGCCCAACAAACTATGCCTGTGGCATTATCCATCAAAGAGAATACTTGCAGCATAAAGAGCAAGCCTTCATGGGGGAAAACACACAATTCCTTTTCAAAGGTGTCAATATAATTTTCTCTGGGTAAAAGATGGGTGCAATTAGAATGATCATGTTTATTAAAAGGATTAAAACAGGATTTCAATGTGAAGTTAAATGAAGACTGACATAGGAAGAAAAACACAAATGATAATGTTGCTCTCATTTCTGGTATAAAACAGAAGAACCACCTGATTTTAAGATATGGGTGTTAAGATGTTGTTTCCTATGCAGAAGAGGTTTTATAAGGTTTTGGTGACATCTAAACTAGGTTTATAGGACATTTTTGCTCTCTTTTGTCTGTAAGCCCCAAAAATGTTTCAGGGCACTTTTTTTTTTTTACAAAATTGATAATAATAATTACAGTATCAAGCTATGATAAAATAGATTTACACCTCAACCTTACACAGCTTTCCTATTCAGAGCACTTCTATGAAGTTCAGAACATAGCAAACCCGTAATAATGAAATATTTTTCTATTAAAATGATAATAACATGCACTCCACCATGTCATTGTAGAACAAAGATGTTCTTGAAGTTTCAACTACTCTATTAATTTCAGTATTGTTAACTCTAATACTGATAACATTATTTTAAGAATCGTAGAACATCCTGAGGTGGAAGGAACCCACAAGGATCATCGAGTCCAATTCCCATCACTGCATATGACAACCCCATAGTTCACACCATGTGTCTGAGGGTGTTGTCCAGTCTCTTCTTGAACACTGTCAGGCTTGGGGCTGTGACACCTCCCTAGGAGCCTGTTCCAGTGCTCCACCACCCTTTGGGGAAGAACCTTTCCCTGATGTCCAACCTAAACCTTCCCTGGCACATCTTCCTGTCATTCCCTCAGGTTCTGTCATTGGTTGCCAAAGAGAAGAGATCAGCACCTGCCCTTCCTACTCTCCTTGTGAGGAGGAAGTGTCAGTACTGTCAGGTAATTCACAATTAAAAGACTAAGAAATGTTAAGTGACATTATAAATACCTATATCAATATTAAAAATATGATAGCATCAGGCACATAAAAAATTGCTCTAATTAAAACACATTTGTGTTTAATAGGTCACGTGAAACATCTTGAGCATGAATAAGTGCAGTTTCAACAGACTAATTTAGCTTTGTTGTTTTCATATTCTTAACACAAACAAAAAAGCCAGCAAAAATAAGAAAATTAATTATTTGTGTAAGTTTTCATTGATTACTAAAATATCGGTGACAATTTCATCTCACAAAATGGGTTTGTTTTGGGTTTTTTACAATAAAAATGGTTGTGAACTCACAGAGCTTTAAAGTTCAGGCAGCAAATTTCAAAACCTTTGAACCATTTCTAATGTGTGTCATTTCAGTGTTCCACTTAGAAACATTTTTACTTATTTTTAACTCCCTGCAAGAGGGAAAATATAAAAATGGTTTGCATCACAAGTTAAAGTTTTAATCACAATGAAATTTGCAGAAAAGAGGGATTGAAATATTACTATATAAAAAAGAAAATAAAAGAAAAAATCCATCCTGAAATATTTAACTAATTACACTGTTAAACCAACAAATTGAAAAAATTCAACAAAATCCATCAGCCACCTAAACCTGAGCTGTGAAATTATTACTGTTAGGGAGCTTTTACTCTAAGGTCAAACCCAAACCATCTTGACTACAATTAAAGCCCATTATTTCTTTTCCTACGGAAAAGTTGGTGTAGAAAAAAGTTCCTTTTTTGGGCTATTTTTTACATGCTGAAGGCTTGATTTTCACTTCTCAAAATTAACCACCACCAGCAGTATGTACCGCTAGACATTTCCCCTAGAGTTGAAAATGAAATCTGTCCTGTTGTCTGAAAATGGAGCCGGCTTCACACTGCATGAAGCCTCCCAAATGAGGAAGGTAGCAGGGCTTATGCGGCTTTGTCTTTTCCTCTTGCTGCTGTTAGGAGAACTAAGAACAGGAAAGGGACAGGAAAGAAACTATTAAAGGAGTAACATCAAGAGAAAAAAATAGTCTTTGGACCCTTCTGGATCCAAAAGTCTCTCACCTAGTTGTTACTAAAAACGTATGTGCTAAGCATATACTTTTTTTTTTCCTTTTTATATAATAATATTTACTATAATAATATTTATTATTACTATAGTAATACTCAGGCCTATTTACATGAACCTAAATCCTGCAGTCAGACTTGTTCTGTAATCGCATTGCAAGAGCCAGACCATGGCCATCTACAGATAAGCAGTGTCAAAAAACTGCAAAAATTGTCAGATGTATGCAAAATTCTTAGTAGAGCATAAATGATTAAACTATTCCTTGCTGGCTTTTATGTCCGAATACACACTTTCTTGCTACAATGGACAAGGAGGATTGGGAACAGCAGTGATGCTTGAGCCTCATTTAAGGGTCTTGGAACATGGGTAGAGATAGCCTGAACCATTTGTTACCTTTGATGCACTTGAGGTGCTTGTGCAACACAAGGAGCACTCAGAATGAATGAACAGTCCTTGTGTGAACTGGATTACATCATACAGATTTACCTATACACGGTATACAGACACATGGAGGCTGAATTGTACAGGTGGTTTCATCAGAATGTTTCCTGTAATTAATTAGATAATGCTACTTATTCCTAGACCTCAATGAACTGTTTTAATGCTGTATTGCAGACTCATATCAACAAAGGTCTGCAAATAATCACAAAAAATTACTGCATAGATTCATTTGCATATACTCTAAAGATACCTTAAACTGTTGTTTGTTCCGTGCCCTTTGAAGTAAGAATCATTTTTATGCTATGTAGTTCTGTAGCCTTATGACTCCAACTGATTATTCAAATACAAAAGATGTACTTTTCATGCATCTGATAAAAGTCACCACTCAGACTTTGAAGTTTGTTGTCACTTTAAAGCCTTCAACAGTAAAACAACTG
Source organism: Columba livia (assembly GCF_036013475.1). Taxonomy (NCBI): domain Eukaryota; kingdom Metazoa; phylum Chordata; class Aves; order Columbiformes; family Columbidae; genus Columba; species Columba livia. The sequence continues at coordinate 192,146,755 of NC_088602.1, read as the reverse complement.
CCTTGGAATATCTCCTTAGTATCAGATTCCTCCAAACTGTGCTATGTTGGTCGTATATACTCCAGACCGATGGATCTGCAGCCCATCAGTCCAGCAAATACTGATTTAATGGAAAGTCACTCAATAATTCCAATAAATTTTAGAAGAAACTCTAGCTAATGTATTTGGATATGTTGGACAGGTTGTGATGAATTAAGATGTAGAAACAGCAGCTTAATGATCAGGAGTCGGGAAATGTGAGAGGTTTGTTCTGGATGGCTGGATTGTGGACAGTGGGGAATAACAATACTCTGGAAATGGTCTAAACAAAAGAAATTTGGAAACTATGCTAATTCTGCAACAGGAGTGACCCAGCAGGTATGAAAATATACCATAGCATTTAGGTAACTGGCTGTACATTTAAGGTGCAGCAGCTTAGATTATTAAACTCTAATACTATTATAGATACCTGGATGGGAATTCTGTTGCAGCAAAAATGACAGTTAGGAAGAAAAATAACATTTTTCAAATAAATAATTTCAGTTATTTCAGAAGAAGACTCAAATCTTTAATCTGATTTTTAAATTGCCTTTTATTTTTTTACTCCAAGACTCTGGAAAACATAAGAGAAATGAAAACAATAAAAATATCTACACTACAAGTTTGATTTAAACTCAAGCTTTTCATCTTATGTCACATAAAATCTATGGAGTTGATTGCTTAGCTTAGGCCACCTTTGCTCTAGAAACCATCAGAAGGTCTGCAAGGAGATCTGTCCATTCTCAGCATGCTTTAGGCTCTCCAGTATACAATATATCACATAAAATAAGGACTGAAATACAGAAACAAACTTTGTCAACTGAGTAGATGATCTGTCTGGGTTGGCATTACTGCCTTGTTCCAAAGTCAAGTCACAAAGATAAGCTTAAATCATTGTGGTTAACTTTTCTGCCTATAGCAAGAAAGGTCTTCCTCACTGCTGCCGAAGTTATCACACCTTAAATAAACAAATAAGTATTTATCACATGGGGAATCTGAATCCAGACGTCTTATATCTCATGTTTGTTCCCTGGTCTACAGAGTGAGTCTTTGCAGAAACAATTTAAAATTTGTCAGAGTTGAGTAGCTCCACCAGAAAACCAAACCAAAACTGTAGCCGTGAGAATAGAGGTGAAGGTGTTTACATTAGATGCAGCACAACTGTGTTCAGATCCCTTGGCAAACTCAAACAGGGCACAGAGTTAATCTCACATATCCATCTCAAATGGTTACTGCCAGCCCACCAGGACCACAAGAGTTGCTTCCTTGACGGGTGTGGTGGGTTGACCCTGGCTAGATGGGTACCCAGTGCCACCAAAGGTGCTCTATCACTCTCCTCAGCTGGACATGGGAGAGAAAATACAAGAAAAGGCTCATGGGTTGAGCGAGGGACATGGTGATCACTCAGCAGTTACCATCAAGGGTAAAACAGACTCAAATTGGGGAAATTAATTCAATATATTACCAATCAAGTCAGAGTAGAATAATGAGAAATAAACCCAAATCTTAAAACACTTTCCCCTCACCTCCCCCTTTCTTCCCAGGCTCAACTTCACTCCTTTCTTCTCTGCCTCCTCACCCTGAGCAGTGCAGGGAAACAGGGAATGGGGGTTATGGTCTGTTCTCCACACATTGTTTCTGCCACTCCTTCCTCCTCACACTCTTCCCCTGCTCCAGCATGGGCACCCTCCCATGTGACGCGATCCACCCCGAACTTCTCCAGTGTGGGTCCTTCCCACAGGCTGCAGTTCTTTACAAATTGCTCCAGTGTGGGTCCCTCACGGGGTCACAAGCCCTGCCAGCAAACCTGCTCCAGCCCAGGCACATCTCTCCATGGGGCCACAGGTCCTGCCAGAGGTCTGCTCCACTGTGGGCTTCCCATGGGCTCACAGCCTCCTTCAGGCATCCACCTGCTCCTGCTTGGGATCTTCCATGGGCTACAGGTGGGTATCTGCTCTGACATGGACCTCCATGGGCTGCAGGAGGCCAGCTGACCTCACCATGGGCTGCAGGAGGCCAGCTGACCTCAGCATGGGCTGCAGCATGGGCTGAAGGGCAATCTCTGCTCCCATGCCTGGAGCACCTCCTGCCCTCCCTCTTCACTGACCTGTGGGTCTGCAGAGTTGTTGCTCTCACATATTCTCACTCCTCTCTTCCAGCTGCAGTTGCACAGCAGTTTTTTCTCCTTCCTAACTATGTTATCCCAGAGGTGCTACCACCATTGCTGATGGGATTTGCCTTGGCCAGCAATGGATCCATTTTGGAGCTGGCTGGCATTGGCTCTGTCAGACTTGGGGCAGCTTCTGGCATCTTCTGAAGCCACCTTGGTAGCACCCCTGCTAGCAAAACCTTGCCACACAACCCAGTACAATGAGTTAACTAAAAGTTCTATCTTGGACCCTAGAATATTCATTTACAAAACCAGTGTTAAAATTTCTCTATTTCATGGAAGCTTGAGGTTCAGCAAACTGACCTTTTTTGATAAACTGTTTTAAATGGAAAAAGTTTTTAATACTTATGCCCTATAGATTTATCCTTTGCTAGCATTATCTTCCTTGAAGCATAAGTCAAGATTTAATTCTGTCACACCCTAGGGCTTCCCACGATTTTTTAAATAGTTAACTTTCATAATTTAGTCTTTGAACATTATCAGCTTTCTCTGCCAAAGGCCTATTGACATTGCTATTATCTATATGATCCTTAGACACCATTAGCAGTAAGTCCACTCTGTGATTACAGTTAAAGTTGAAGGACACTGCAAACTGCCTCTCATTTCTGGAGTGCATGAATTAAACTATGACAAATATTAATAAATTGAGTGAAAGACAACTGATTGTACATATTTTCATACAAGTGTTCCATAATTCAGACAAAGGTGTTAATCTAAAAGGCATTAATTTACCAACACAAACTGAACATTGATTTGCAGAATGCAAGCATATTTACAGAATAATAAAAGGTTTTCGTTACCTTTACATTATTTGTGTAGATTTGTTCTGTTTGAACTGCTAGTTGTAGCATATTGTCTGGAAATCAGCGTCTTTCCAGACTTGTATTTGTCTGTAATATGTATTGTTTTTAAAAAGTTAATACCAGAAATCCAATCAATTAGCTACTTTAAAATTTATTTGGTATGTATTTTCATGCAGTTGTAAACACCTTAGCATTAGTCTTAAAAATTAAGAATGCTTACTTCAGCAGTCCTGTTGGGGTAGACTGAGTAGGTTCTAGCTAAGCTGTTCCTTGTGTACTTTCTTAATCTGACATTGTGCAATGGTAAAGTCCCATACTGAAGATTTGCTCAGTTCATTCACCTCTTTTAGAACTAACATTTTTATGTCCTCTCTCAAAGCGGAGAAGGAGAAAGAATAGCAACCAAGGGGAAACCTGAAAATATCTGTTAAAATCAAACCCATAATAAATCTGGAAGGTGAGGGAATGCAGAGAAAACGGAAGGCAAGGCCAAGCCCTCATCACCTCTGTCTCAGGCAGTTGCTTTTATGTCCCAGACTTGAGAACACATTTATGTCCAGATTGACCTTCGTCTTTGGGCCTGGAGGAAGTGTGAAATCATTGGGCATTGGAAGAGCCTGGCAGCATCTCCATTCACCCAAGAGCAGCTTACCTACGTAGTAATTCTTCTCACTAACTAACAAAGGAGATCTACTGTGCATTAGGATAAATCTTTCCAACATATGAGGGTATCTTCAGCATTTTAGCATATCCACAAGTCAGTTCAATTATATCAAGCGAACTGGCTGAGAACAAGTTTTTGTGCTTTAAGTCCCGCAACTCCTTTAAAATGAGCAAACAAGCTAGCACAAAACCTTAACAGAGTAAAAGAGTTAGGTTTAGTCTTTTGTTGTCAAAAATTTTGGTCCACGGCTGTTATTTTTCAATAATAACGTATGAATTTTAGCCTAAACCTTGTTTGGGCAAAATTTAGCCTGTGAAGATACCTTTATATGTTACCTCTGAGGGAGGACTATTTAACTAAGGTTGTACTCATTTAATTAAAATGAATTACGCTTGTGAAAGATACACACACAGTGTTTTCACAATAAGATGGTCTTAATGAGAAAAGTTTTCCACAAGAAATATTATGCCTACCATAGTTGTCCTACGTTTTTCTAGTATATTTGTACTAAATGAGCAACTCATCCATCAGAATTAAGTACTCAAATCCCTTAAAGACCGTTGTGCAAATTTAGTGCTACTATTTCGTTAATACTCAGTGCCACCACTTTTTCAAAATAAGGGGTTTTTTCTCTCTTTTTACTACTTTAACTACATTTCGGGAATCATACTTAGCAACCTGCCATCTTTGTTGCCTGGGGATCTAGCAGAATATACATAGAAAGTTAAAACATCCGTATTTCAATCAGCATGCAAAGATTTGGAAATGCAGTTTCTAAATTAAGAAGCAGAGAATGGTAAAAGCCCATAACTTTAAACACAGTGCAGATGATTTAAACTGTTTAACTACATGCACTAATTATTTGTTTTGGTAGTCCCCGCATGCAATCCCAGCATGCATAGTAGACCTTTTATTTATTTCAGTCTTGTCATGGCATACCTGTATAGAGTGTAGTCTGGAAATAGCTGGTACCAGCAGTCAATACAGCAGTAAATAGATTAGGATCATTTAGTAGCTGTTTTATAAAAAATGTTTTATATTGTGCTTCACATCTGCAGCACAGGAGTAGAGATTAGGTAAAGTCAGGACATATGGGTAGATAAGAGGCCAAGAAATTTATTGTACTGATGAGAAGCTTTTCAATAAAATTAAGTTGGTTTTGTAACAATTTTAATTTTTCTTTGAAGCACGTTTATTACAACAAGGCTTTTTTTAGAAGGCTTCCTCTTCACAGGATGGATGGTTGGGGTAACAGGAGCCCAAGTTCAGTGTTCACAGGATGCAAATGGGACATAGAAGATTCACAGGTAAGCACCTGTGTCAAGTTCAAAGCAGGGCCTTAAATCTGAGCCTCCTGTATCCCATCAGATTGCTCTGACTACAGCACTATTGACTATTTTGAAACGAGGTTAGAGGACTTCTGCCTTAAAAACAGATTAAAAAAAATTATCATAAAAATACATTTGATGCTGATGCAAGATGAAACCAAACTGAAAAACCTCAAACTTTTTGTACTGGATCTGGTGGGAATGGAGTTAACTTCCTTCACAGCAGCCCATATCGTGCTGATTTTTGGATTTGTGGCTCAAACAGTATTGATAACTTCAGTGGCATTTTGGCTGTAGCTGAGCTGTGCTTGCACAGCATCAAGACCTTCTCTGTTTTCCACTCTGCTCCTTCAAGTGCTGGGGCTGGGCAGGATGCTGGGAGAGGCACAGCCAAGACAGCTGACCTGAACTGGCCAAAGGTTTATTGCATATTAATTTATTAAATTCTCTTTATCTCGACCCACAAATTTTCTCACTTCTGCTCTTGCTGTGCCCATCCTGCTGGGAGCGGGGACTGACCGAGCAGCTGTGCGAGCACTCTGCTGCTGGCCGGGGTCAGCACACCACACTTATTTTCCTGGCAAAATTCACTGAGCGACTGAGTTAGTGATTGGTTCCAAATTCATCAGCTGATTAAAAGAGAAGCCCTGATTTGGCAACTGAGGCAGAAGTGTGTTGGTTCAATTTCTAGCTCTGTTCCAGGCTTCCTCTGTGGCCTTGGACAAGTCACTAAATTTCTGTTTCACCCCCTTATCCGCTAGCCAGAGATAACAACACTTCCTATTACATTCTTCTGTTGCACCTGAATTACAGCCAAGCCACAAGAGGGTGTGGGACACAGCACAACACCAGACCAAATGCACACAACAGCAGGGCAAGCAATACCACAAAATACTGAACACAAGTAGTAGAGGTGCATTTCCCTTTAATGACCATTACAAGTACCTTTGTGTAGACCTTCATAATACCACACACACACATAACTGCCTATGCACACATCAAGTATACCTGATAATCTATTGATTAGTTCTGCATACCTGACTCAAGTATGGGGCCATCCCAGCTTGTGTTTCTTGTTGCAGACTTCTATACGCCATCTGAGGAGGATTCCACCTGTGCCGTCAGCTATGGGCAGCATTCACAGGCTGTTGCACAGTTCTGTGTGTGGTCAACATGTGGCCATGTAATCCCAACTAGGAGGCTTTTTTTCTTACCATCCTTTGAGATGCAGAGTTTCTCTCATTCCTTTCAACTAAATAGCTTTCTGCCAACAGGAGGTTGCTATTTTTACCAAAACTAAGGTAATGTCAGCAGCAGCAGCACTAAGCCATGTGTTGCTTTTTGTCTTGCTCTAGAACTGGTTTCCCTCCTGCTCTCATTCAAATTAACAAATGGTCATCTCAACTTAGAGCCATGCAGCCTCTGGCTTCATTTTATAACAGAACCCATGAAGATCAGAAAAGATAGTGGTAATTTGTTTACATGTGCTTGAGTGGACTAATATCTACTGCAAAGATTTTACCTGTTCTCTCACTGCAAACATGACAGCTAAGCAGGCTCAACTTCAGCTTTGTAGCTGTTTTTTGACTTTCCAAAGCTGCTTGTTCTTTAGCTGATATTTGTACAAATACAGCTAACATTAAAGAGACAGCTGAATACAAGAGCTAATATGAACTTCAGACTGTCCCCAAAACTAATTTTTAGGAACACAAGCAGACTTGTGTAGTTCATTAACTACACCTAACCTTAGGACGGATTGAATACATCACTGTCAACTCCAGTAACCTTGAACACAGAAGGCAGTGTCACACTAACTAAGATTAATGAAAATACTGAATGTTAAATGCAAAACAAACCCAAAACTTTTTATTGCTGAAGTGTTAAAATGCTAATGGTTTATTTTTATGCAAGTAGCTTCCATGAAGCATGGGAGATTTGACAGACACTTGGAGCAATTGCAGTAATAAGAGAGTAGCATGAGCAGGGTCTCTGGCACACAAGGCTCTGGAGGTGTCATGGGACTGTCTGCTGCTGCTATTGTCTTTGACCTTAATTTTTTTTCATTCTGACTCTAAACTGAGAACTCTGCCCTCATTTACTACGCAGCCTCCTTTTCCTTGCCTAGAAATTAGGACTTTTAAAATAACAATGGCTTTACTGTTGTTTGACAAATTCAGTTTTATTTGCCTCTTTTTTTTGGTGTTTTCTTGTTGACAGACATAATCTCTGATAAATCAAACAATTCAGTAACATCTCTAACTGCTAACAGGTCTCTCTTACTGCTTATTTTGGTTATAAGTATCTTTCACTCAATTCCAGACGAACTTCTGAAAAAAAAAAGAAAAAAATAACATACTGCTTTACACATTTTTATTTACCTAAAAAGAAATGGGAGCTTTTATACCTATTAATGATATGCCTTGTATAAACACCACCATAACCACCAAAATATTATGAAGTAAATAATAAACAGAATATGAAAGTAAGTGAACAAAAATGAAAGCAAAAAACCCAGTACATTCACTTTTCTCATCTCAGGCACCATTAATTCTGATGGATTATTCTGGTTTTATTTTAACATGTGAATTGGGGGAAGAGGGAGAAAATCATTCACAGTAGAATTAGATTTCTGAAAAATAGCTAAAAAGCTAAAACTAAGTCATATTTACCTGTTATGGGGCAGCTTAACAATCAAGGAGTAGGAATACAGTGCTGAAGAGACCTTCTGGTCCATCAAGGGCAATCACCTGCTATTGAAAACAATTGAGTGTCATAGTTCCTGTCACAAAATTATTAAGCGACCCTTTTTGCTGATTTGTCCAGTTAAATTTTAATGCTCAGTTGCTTCTACCCTACTGCTTCAATGACCACATGTCAAATCCATTGCAGAAAGCTTTCTGTCTTTCTTTGCCCAGGCGTTAGTGCACTGCATGAATCAGAGGGGAAACTGCTGCACAGAGCACCTGGAAAGGGATTATCCAAACTCCAGGATGTCTATTCTCTTCTCTGTAACATCTTGTGATTTTTTCTACTTTTACACTTCTTAACCATGTATTGGTTTGCTGTTATAATACTCATTTTGAGTGAAAGAGAAACAGCTAAGGCAGAATAGAGCTTGACGGTAGCATTAAAAATCAGAATTACGGTAAAAGAAAAACTTGCGGTAAATAAAGCTGGCCCTTTTTCTTTTCAAGTGATCTTTGGTTTACAACATACAATGATGTTGTCTTAATTATTTTCATTATAAAATGGTACATACAAATGTACTGAAGAGAAAACCTTAAGAAGAAGCACTTCAGGAACACCATCATAATTTTATTTTCTTTTTAATGAGTACTGAGAAAAGAACAGAAGATATGATTGGTTTCCTCACAACTGCCTACTCTCCCCAAGGCGCCTCCTAATTTAAACTAATTTAAAGTGTTACAAAACCTTTGTGAACTCTGCACACTGAAAAATTAGATGACGTTCAGGAAGAAGGTAAATGATATCTTGGGCTGCTTTAGACAAAATATTGCCAGCAGGTCAAGGGAGGAGATCCTTCCTCTCTGCTCAGTGCTGCTGAGGCCACCCCTGGAGAGCTGTGTCTGGTTCTGGGCTCCCCAGCATGGCAGAGACCTGGGCACACTGGAGAGAGTCCAACAAAGGGCCATAACGATGAATAGGGGACTGGAGCATCAGTCCATGAGGAAAGTCTGAGAGAGCTGGGACTGTTCAACCTGGAGAAGGAGGGTCTTCTCAATTTATATAAACATTGGAAGGGAGGGTGTGAAGAAAGCAGAGCCAGGCTCTTGATGGTGGTGCCCAGTGACAGACCAAAGGCAACAGGCAAAAACGGAAACACAGGAGGTTCCCTCTGAATATTGGGAAGCAATTTTTTACTGCACAGGTTGCCCAGAGATGTTGTGGACTCTCTGTCCATGGAGAAGTTCAAAAGCTGTTTGGACATGGTCCTGGGCAACTGATTCTAGGTGCCCCTGCTGGAGCAGAGGGTTGGACCAGATGAGCTCCAGAGGTCCCTGCAAATCTCAACCATTCTGCGGTTCTGTGATATTATAAGCATATACCATGTTTTTAGCAGTTTGACACAATCCTCCACTCCCCATCCCTAAATCTCTGAGTCAAAAGTTCCAGCACCAAGAAAGAGAGCTAATCTTGTGCACAGTAATATGCAAAATCCAGGAAATCTTTCACTGTCAGATCTACTCTGTTCAAAGGCCAAAAGTGAAACTTTTTCAGTGTATCTACTCAGTATTAGGTGCCTCAATTTTACCCTTCCTTACTTTACACTGCTGACATCCCACAGCTGGGGAAGTAAACTGAATAGCAATCACAGATGTGATTTGTAAACCTAATAGTCAGCAGAAGGGTGTAAAAGAGACTTTGTAACTGTTAAGAGCATGTATGGCAGTGTACCAAATGAAAAGAGGTAAAGGCTCAACAGTACTGTCTGTCAACAAACTAAAGCTATGAGATATAACTTTATGCTTAGAACATTTTGAGAAGCCTGTTCTGATCCAGATTAGTTTACCAGATGAGTAAATTCTAAGAACGCTTAAGAAGAACGAAGAAGTCTGGAATGGATTAACTTAAGAGATGCCTTTATGCGTTCTTTTGGATGAAAGTGTTAGTCTTTTTCCCAAAACAACTACCATAGAATTTGGGTGAAACCCTTTGGGTACAGGGAGCCATGCACAGGGCTGCTCGATCCTACTTAGTACCAAAGGCTATAAACATTTCATTACCTATTAAAGACCAACTAAGACTAATTTATTAACAAACACCTCAACACTTTTATAGCAGTTGAGGTATTAAAAACAACTAACTAATAATCACATTCAAGATAAACACAGGAATTTTAAGAGATCTTATAAAGTTAGTCTGTTTAAGGATCTTTGAAGGAAAAAAGGAGTAATGGAAACTTAAAAAAACACCCCCAATTTCTGAGTTTCTAGAATCCAACACAAAATGTATACGCACATTTCTTCTTCCAGTCAGACACTACAAAAAGCCTTTTTTCTACACTGCTGATATCCCCTCTTAGACCAATTTTTTTGTTAAAAGCTAGGACTATGTTACAATGTAATAAAAATGCACCAAAGCCCCATATTTTTCTCAGCTGGAAACACCTGCTGACAAGTACTGTAATAGGCATTTTCTGAAGAAATAAATATCTGGGGAAAGAAGCAGACATTTATGCAGCAAATTAGATTATCTTGGTTCAAATTATTTGAAGTTGATCTGAAAAACTGATCTTCATACTTCATTAGCATCTTACCGGTATCTTGTATACATTCTTCCTATAATCTTCGCCTGGTAGAAGTTCAGAAGAGTAACTTCATTTTTTTTTCTAAAATATGTAAATTAAGGACCATCAGTTGCACCATCAAAAATCTAGAAGTTACAGAAAAGGCATAAAATTCAGATTACTAGTTAGACTCCTGTACTACCTGACTGTAGTTTTACTTGCTTTCTGTTTATCTTGTAAGAATCATCTTCCTTGTGCACAAACAACTATTTCCACTGAAAGGAAAGAAAAAAGGAGACAATTTTAATACAGGTCTTTACTTTCTAAAAGAACTACTGCCCATCACCTTGTCCTGGTGTGGACAAATAACATCTCTAATTCCAAGTTCTCCCTGGGCTGGGAAAAAAACAAACAAACAAACTAAAACCCTACTAGTATTCTAGCACCACATTTTATGGCTAAGTCAGTGAAGTCTACATGTCAGTCTGTGAAGAAACTAATTCTAGGATGTCAATATCAGAGATAGAAAAGTCACACCAAGTCAGAAGCAAAGTCAAAGAACTACTAAAGCAAAACTAAATTTTATTCAAAACATAGATATAGACACACACCAAAAGATTTAGACTCGCATTGAGGAGTTTTGAAGGGCTATTTAGCATAAAAGCATTAAATACCATTATTCACGAATGTGCAGATCCAAAAGTTGGACTATTGAAAATGTTCCCCCAGCTCCACATCAAACCATTGACAATTACTTTGTGAACTGCTACAGTTTATTCTAGGTGATAATTTTCTTGTTTGCCTAAAAAAATAATGAAGAACATCAAAAGCATTGGTGAGGTCAAAAGTAATTCCAACTGTTACTACCCCTTTTATGCACTATTAGGACTGATATCCTATCCTACACAATACATATTTTGAAATTAACTGAAAATTAAGTTCTCCATAAACTGTAACTACTTATAAATCCAGTTTGTATCTTTCTAAGTAGAAAAGTAGGAAAACACTGTTGCCCTCTCTCTTCCCATGTCTCAGCTATTACCTTATTATCCAGCCACTGTTGCTTCTCTCACCATGTCCTTGCAGTGGCTTCATCTTTAGCAAAAGTGGGAGACAATGCTCCAAATTCCCCTTTTTAAATGGAGACACTATCTTAGCACTTCTCTGGTTCTTTCAAAAGGCCCAAAATACTTCATGAGTTCATTAAAATTACTCATCTTTTTCCTGAAGTTCTCCACTTACTTGAGCATGAGCATCAAGCCCTGTAGAATGAATAGATTTGGAAGACATTGTCAACTTTTTATCAAACACTAGGACGGTGAAAAAATGAACTGCCATAATCTCAGAACAATTCTCTTTGTGAAGAATGAAGCAAAGAAATCAATCAAAATAACTCAAATCCTTCATCATCTTTCTATCACCTATTAGCAACTCTGTTTTCCCATTAAATGACAGGCATAAATTTTAATTTTTCCTTCTTGTATTTTCCATGTATTTCCATGTATTTTCTGTTTTGTTTCATGCTGTAAGAGTGTGAAAATTTCTGTCTTCATCGAGCGGAGTAAGGAGGAGTGAAGGACTGCGTACACATACGCAGGCACATCGCCAGAAGAGTCAGAGGCCATGAATGCATTGCAAAGAGCAAGTTTTATTTTGGTTACCTCTCTACTGGGGGATCTCCAAGGTCGCACCTGAGCTCCCATGCAGAGGTGACACAGGCAGGGATGCAGGCGCTGCTCAGTTCAGCCCTGCTGGAAGATCCCTGGGCCTGCTGAGCTCACCTGTATGTCAAGGCTTCAGGCCGGCGCAGCCTCCTGCTCCTTCTCACAACAAAGCAGGAATCTCAGACACAGCGATGAGGTGTCTAGAGTTTCTCACAGGCCTATGTTATCTAACACAGAGGTTCTACTCATCAAGCACACAAGGTCAGTAAAACAATTAGTGTGATGTATGTGCTTTTTCTACAGACAGGCAAGTCACTTGAGCGTATTTACATTTAACCAACCTCCTCGCCAAATCTTCTGCTATATTCCCATACAAGGACACAAAGACTGAACATAGATGAGGAAGATGAGAGCTCTAATAACCAGTAACCAGTCTTCTTAGACTAAACCAAATCTTCGTAACGTAGGGCTGTTGCCAGGGAAGTTGAATAGAGAACAGTTACATCTCCCTGGGGTTCACAAAGTGAAGGCCTTCATGTGGAGAATGGCTCCAGACAGCTTAGGCAAGACCAAAAATGTGCTAAAATGCAGATTTAATGGGCAGGGGGGAAATGTATCAATGTGTTCGCTCACTGTATAAAGAGAAGCAATCGGAGACCATATGTGGAAACTACTCACATTACCCCAGACCTCTTTGTACACCCAGACATTAGCCCAGAAAACTAAAATGTCCCTGGTTTGCTGACAGTGCTGACTTGTTGCACTGAAGACATCAAAACAGACGAACAAAAAACAAGCTGAGCTTGGAGGAACTGTGAAAAAAAAACAGAAGCAGCGAAGCAGCGGTTTGACCAGAGAACTGTTTTCCAAGATATGCGATATCACTGGGATTAATTTCAAAATTTTAAAGAATAATTAAATTTAAATTTTTAAGAAGTCCTTTTCTGTCCCTTCTTCATGTAGTATCAGCAGAAGATAAAGCAAGGTGACTGCAAACTGCAGTGTTAGATCTGTAACACCATGGAAATGATCAAAAAGGGGCTTGAATAACCTTGAAGTACAGCTGCTGAAATCTTGCATTTTCCTCCCTGAGCAGCAGAGATTTGATAGCAGGTTCTGTGCACAGGCAATAAAAGAAAGCTGAAGAAGCAGGAAGATAAAGTTACAGCCCCTTCCCATCAAATACCAATTTCCAATAAAGATTTTAAAAAGCTTAATCAATTTCATGCTACTTCAAATGAATATTTTCAAACTTCCGTTAGCTTGAATTTACTTTTTTCTTCTACCTTATAAGAGAAAATTTAGAGGAAATAAATAATTCAAGGAAGAACTGGTAAACTAGGTGAATCGTAATAACTGAATTATGTTACACAACAATGTAAACAAGCTAAGCAAAAGCTGTGAGGTAGAATGTGGACAGTGGATGCTTCCTCCAGTCACATTTCACTCCTTGTGTTACAGACTTACAGAGGAGAAAAAAAAACAAAACATGTTTTCCTTATATATAGATCACAACATTTACCCACAGGATCACATGTCAGAGCTTAGTTATCTAATTATTTCGTGAATATCCTCAGAACAACCCTCCTTTCCCAGCCTGCAGGACAGCATGATTATCTCACCTCACACCCTGACCTCCAAACTTGAGTATTTGTTTCTAAATGCTGTGTGGTCGACTTGCACTGCATTACCAGCAGCAAGCAGCTCTGAGTCATTTTCTGTTTACAATGCTACAGAATGCACTCGTAGCAGTACACCTCTGGAAAGAAAAATAATCAGCTAAACAGAAGTGCAAAATGTTACTTGCCTGTCACTAGCAATCAGACACAAAGAGCCAGAGCTGTTTGACATACTAGCTTTACAGTTAAAAATAAGTACCCACACCAGCCCACTTGCAGCCAGAACACAGAAAGCTACTTTTGATGGACTACAAACAACAGAAGCCTAAAGGACTGTTTACCAGCAAGCAGTTTTAGTAGCAGCATTTTTTTAAAAAAATATTAAATATTTGCCAGTGTTGATGGTCTGTGTGCATTGCTCCCTCTAGTGTAAAAAATACAAAATCACAATAAAAAAAAAATTACTGACTTTGCTAACAAACTTGTTGGATTTGGATTTTTTTGTCTTTTTTTTTTTAAGTCATTCTCTATCCACATTTTTTCATGAAATATTTATAACATGATTTCTCACATTTTAATACAAGTTTTACCTCAGCTTCAGCTTCTTGATGTGGGACTCTCACACTTTATTAGCAGGAAATGATCATGACCGAATGGCGTAGTGAACGTACAAATCTACACCCTGTATTTTCTGTGGTAACGCTTCCCAAGAAACGGGTGTGAACACTGTGTTTTTCTGTTCTCCTCCACTAAAATACCAATTTCCACTCTATACGTTACAGTTATTAATGGCGCCACAGAAGAACTTGGTCTAAAATGTAGTAAAAGACATCCTGATCTACACATATTCATCTGAACACTGTACCAGGTTAGGCCCTAGAATTTGGAAACAGACTTCCTTTTCTAAATAGGTAAAAGAATCCCTTAAAACCACGTAAGTCACACTGAAGACTGAGAAGTCTGAGAAATTATTTTAGACTTTAACCCAACCTGAAGAGCCACTGGATGATACTTCGGCACAAGAGAGCAGTAACAGCCATGGCCACGGCTGCAGCCTCCTCTAGGATGGTATTGGGGAGGAATTCCTGGGACAGTTTCCATCACACGTACAAGAGAAAAACAACTTCCCTTCATGTCAGTTTCCTCAAAATAATATGCAGTGCTGTTTGTTAGGATGCTTAACAGGCTTGTTTTAATCAGTGAAGTTTTCCAGCTCAGAATTCTCTGAAGTACACACAGGCACCTGGAAGATCAAGGCAGCAAATTTACATTCTTGGAGAACTGATGGAGCTGTTTCTGAAGACAAAAGCCAGAAAACGAAACTTGGAAGTCTCAGCAAAATCCAAACTAAAGCCTTCACTGAAGACGTGACTAAACAATTTGTTGCAGAATAATTAAAGCTCCGCTTTTCTTTTCAAAAAAGGAGCTAGCTCCTTATCCTCCTTCCTATTCAAAGTAGTTAAGAACTTGGTGAAGTCTTCTAGTGAATCATTTTGAAGTCATTACAGTTCTATTTAATGCAAACAACTGAATTAACATTTTATTTTTCTACCTGATTTGCCTGTTGCTTTGATTACAGCCACATACCTCCATGACCATCTCTACAGGGTACCTGCCATCACTGCTCCCCCTAAAGCTGAGTTTACTGTCAAGACTGAGAAACCTATTTGCTTGATCATTTGTGAAATTTATCCAACTCATCTGTAGTTAAATATTACAGTCCATCATAGGCAACTGGACACAGCTATTGCAGCTTGCTAGGATACCTACCAGGTGGAGTAAGGATGACACTGCATCCTGCAGCAAGAAAACAATCAGGTTCTTGAACTAGCGCCTCTGTAACAGCTCAGTCATGGGGTAAGAAAATGGGCTCTACAGCAAAATCTCAGGGGCTAAATTCAGGACAAAATTAACAGTTGAGAAAGAAATTTTATTTCAAGCTTCTAAGGGGGTATTACAAACAAGAGAGAATAAAAACATTAAAAACTATTTAAAAAGTAATTGTCCCTTTAAAATAAAGATTCAAGCAAGTTTAACAATGAAGTATGCTATTCAATGAAGTGTTTTTTTTAAAAAAAAAAGATTTTAAAAGTATTGGTTTTGCTGTATTTGCTAATCCTTTATAAAAAAGCTGGGCATAAATACTTCGTGCATTCATATGCATTATTTGGTGTTTCATATTATATAACTTGGTACAGTATTTAAGATATCACTGCAAAAGAGTTCAAACAGTGCATTTATAAATAATGGAGTCATTATAAATCACATTGCAAACATACCTTGCCATTTTCATTGTTACAAATTCAGTATCTCAGTGAAGGTAGGAATAAAGTAGCTACAACAATCAATATCTTGACTTTATTTTTTTTCTTTTTAATATAAAAATGCAGTTCTGGAAACCCACCCTCCTTCTTCCCCCTGCCCAAACATAATGCTTTACTTCTTAAAAATAAAAATAAAGTACTAATTCTATATACATCACATGTACCATACAAAAATGTATCCAAAGTTTCTATTGCTACCAAAGTGTTCTAAATTAAAAGTTACATAAATCTCATTGGAAACAAAAGATTACAAGTTACAAAAAAAATCAAATTACACACAAACCATCAAGTTATTTTATACAATTTCCAATACATTTTTCTCCCAAAGCAAGTTGTCTTCTCATGTGCCTGTATAAAAATGCATATCAATATATTTGTCAATTTTATTTTTCATTATAAAGCAAATTAATACATTTTCTACAATAAATAAAACACAGGGAGGCACACATAACAAAATCAAATCAATGGGAGATAAATGGGATATGGTTTTGAAAGAAATAATGTGCTTGCAGGCTTTAAGCCAGGTTTGTTCAAAACAAAAACAATCTTGTTATTTTGAGCAACAAATGGAGTGTTTTTGGTGATTTGCAAGTGATGTACATAGTATAATTTTTTCTTGATGTCTTTCTCACAAAGTACCCTCCAAAATAATGCAACTGCCTTTCTTAAAATACATATTTGTAATTGTAAATTTACATCAATCTTAAATACGTGGTACTTTGTGCAAAGAGCAACAATTTACACAAACATTCAGAAGTCTTTTTCAGAAGCTACAGACCAAGGAAGAAATGATATAAGCAGCACCATAACGTATATGATTCAGGCAAACATATATTTGATGCCATTTTGATATTACGCTTTAAGATCCACTAAACACCTTAAGCTGGAAGATGGTGCTTAGGTAACTTAACCTCAGAAAGAAAGAAAAATAAAAAGCATGGAAACAAAACCCAATTCCCTCCCCAGCAAAATTATAAAAGGAATTAAAGAGCTACTTCTAAAATCAGAATAAGTTAAGTGTTGAATATACATTTATGTACAATTATGAACACTATGAACAAGACATTTTAACAGGTTTAGTGGAAAATCCTCCAAACTACAACACGATAAAATCATTAATCAATATGGCAATGGTGATTTAGAAGAATTGCTCAATATTTCAAGTTTGCAGAACTCAGCCACTGAATCAACAATTAAGGGGTTATATCTTCAATACATTCTTTTAGACAAAGAGGTTCATATTAGTAGAGTTCAAGTCTGTGTGGTGTTTTTCATGCCTTGGTAGAATCTGTTAGTCAATGTCACTGAAGTCACTGACTGGTTCTCCATGGACTCGACTCAGGTGATTCATAGCACGATCAAAAGCAATTCTTACTGCTTTTCGTATGCTTGAGTTACGTCCTTCCATCATCTTTAACTTGTCTATGGTCTCATCTATCCCAAGGGGAACCATTTTGGATTTGGGAAGCCACTGCCTGTATGAAACGGGAAAAATAAGTATGTTAAATATAGAATAAAATTCAAAAGCTTGTTCAGAAATGTCAGGGCTGCTATATTGTGTTTCTCATATAGTAGATCAGCTTTACTATCTTAAATAAGTGATAAATTCCTTTTAAGATAATACTTACTTGCCTTAAATATTTTAAAACCACAAAAATTAAGAAAGTCTCTTCCACAAAACTAAGAATACATTGCAATTATATTATACTTATTTAATGACTGATATTAAGTATCAACTCAAAAAAAAAGAGCGTGAAATATTGATGCAGTTTAGTTTAAGAATAGGCAGCAGCAACTAACAATGAATGTGACTCAAGATTCACCTGACACAGTATTGTTTCTCTTCAGTCTTTTATTTCTATTATTTCAATGAATTTGTAGATGATTAATTTTTGCCTTACATTTAAGGCATCTCAGTTTTGTCCTTATGGAGAAACCTGAACTGTCAAGGAAGTTCTGCTTAGTACACTTTTACCCTTTTACCCTGCAGTATGAAATCCCTCTAACCCAATATTCAGAGTACTTTTCCATTTTAAGCCCCATGAATCTCATTAAAACCTGGGCATAGATGAGTGATAACTAAAACTCTATACTCCATTCTTCTAGTTAAAGGGAAAGAATTCTAAGTATTAATTAAGAGTGTAAACTACATTTACTTCATTTCCACAAATGTTTATCTTAATTCTGTTTGCTTAAGTTACAAATGTTAAGGAGAACAAAAATTAGGTAAACTAATGAATATCTACTGAAGTACGTTACTGTAGTCGGAACCCTACAGAACAGCAGAAGCCATGCTTTAGTTTGGAACACCATTTGGAGCCAAACCTACTGCAAATCAGACAGAAAGGTCTGATATAAAAAAATATATTAAAAGATTTTTTTTTTCAACTGAATAAAACTGCCTCTTGAAATACTGTTTTTTAATTAAAGCACTCTAAACTACAACCCTGTTGTACTAAGCACATACATAGAAACCAAAAAAAATTTAAAGAGTCAGTACAAGGATATAGACAGAACAGTAAAGAACAGCAACGTCACCACGAGAAGCAGCAGTCTAAGCATTATCAGTTTTAATACGAATCAGAGGGAAGTTGTAAGAAGATATTTTTAACAGAAAATTTGCCAAGATGCAAGTGGCGAAGGAGAAGATACAAATACGGCTATTTGAAAAGGTAGTTGCTGGTATCACAGACTGAGGAGGAAATACACCCTGCAAGTGAACGAAAATCATACACATGGATTCAGGAGTAAAAGAGGCAAAAGTCAGTTAGAATGGTGGGTGCCAAAATAATCAGGACAAAAGAGCCATCATCGAAAAAAGCTGGGGGGTGGGGGCAGAGGTTAGAAGGGGAAAGGGATGGAAAAGTATTTAGTTTTTCCTGTCCATCTATGCAGAGTATCCGTTACAGACAGCTTTGCATAATATTTGCAAGAGTTAGGGCCACCTGCATATGATTACAAATACAGAAGGTTTAAGCTACAGAAGACTCCCAAGAAAGATCAAGCAGCAATCATGGTAATTATATTAAGAAAGTGGCTAGGGAGAGCATGCATTATACTTGTGATACCATAAGAGAGAAAAGGAAAAAAAGAATACTGAACACGTTTAAATTTGGATGTTCTCCATGAACAAAGGCAGAAGAACACAGAATATCATGGAATCCTGTGCAACTGAACAAAGATGATAATGAAGAAGTACCAATTAATTAAGAAAAGAACTGAAGAACAGAAAGAGCAAGCCAAAGAATCGTGATAATGCCAAAAGATCTGTGGTGACAGAAAAGCAAACACCAGTTCTCAGGCAAGAAGTTATTTGGGTGATAGTGTACTGGGACAGAGAGAGTCCAGAATGGCAGCATTTCTGGACACCACATATCATAAGCTAAAGAGGAAAATGACATCTGAAAGTGAAGAAAACTCAGGAATAAAAACAAAATATAAAAAGATTTAAAGCTAGCTTGACCTGTGTGGAAACCTGGAGAGGGACTGAGAAGAACACAGGAAAATAAAGAATTTGATGACAGGAAGAAAAAGAAGTAGATGAAAAACTTCTGTATGTGGCAAAAAAATACCCCAACAAAACAGTAATACACACACACACAAAGTGATAGTGAAAGGAGAAAATACTGTTTTAGTATGTGATTATCCCTTCAGGCTCCACACAGCATATTGTCAATACTGAAAGAAATGGGAAAAAGGCAGGTTTCACAAAAAAAATTTAGAAAGGGCTAAGAACTTCAAATGAGGGTGTTAATTAACTGTTTAACTAGAGAGGTTAAAATTGAAAGGAAATGCACTTGAGGAGACTGGGGGGAAAAAGGGTGTTGGATGTTGTCATTTAGAAGGCAAGGCTGATACAGATAAATTACACAGATTATTATCTAAAAAAATCTGTTTAGCCAAAGAGGCAATTTATTAGAGCAATAAATGAAACCAGCTTGTAAATCAAACCAAAAGTCTACTTAATGACATATTATTTTCTTCCAAACGAACCAAAGAAAGGTATATTTCGGTGATGATATACCTTGGTCCAAGAATAGATTCAAATATTAAACGTTATAGTTGATACTTCCATATGAAATATATACAAAAAAAGGATATTGTTTCCATTTTCTCTTAGACTAAAGGTACAGATTTTCAAAATTTCAAGTCACTGTGTCAAACAATACATTTCAATAACATACCAACTTCTTTTATTGTCAAAAAATAGTACTAAGAATAGTTTCTCATCTGATTTGGTCTGCATTTGTTCTCCAATTTTCAGTACATCCAGAGGTGGCACTGGTATAGTAACACCGTTGTGATGGCCAGCAACACGAGGCATCTTAGGGTCAATAATCTGTACAAGAGAAGAAAGGACAGTTCGTAATTTTTAAAATGACATAATTTATTTTAAGGAGGCATTACAAATGAATTTAATTGGAAAGGAATCACACACTAAACAGCCACTGCATATAAAGTGGTTTTGTGTCACACACGTAACTTCTTGACATAAGCTGAATAGGCACAATGGAGGCACAACAGTAGATTCAACTGAAAAAGATCTCTCTAGAGCATTTTTTACCCATATCAGTTCTTCTTAAAGTCACATTGGAATTTTACTTAGTGCAGTTTTGCAGACTGACAAGCAGGTTTCAGAAGGAGACAGTTCAACTAGTATTTCTAAAAGACATAACTGGCCTCAAATTTTGGGTCTGATTTTCAGATACCTTAAAGAAACAATCTATGTTAAGGTAAAAATGTTTGTTTCTGCAAAATATGAGCCTCACACACAAAATTTGGAAGAAAACACCCTCTAAACAAGCAAAAAACATAATAGAAAAAAAGAAACTAGAAGCCACTTTTAAATATCTTGCATATCCAATTTAAAGACTCAGTTTTCAGCTAAATATGCAGTTACAGTCACAAATTCTTTCTAAAATAAGGTTTGCGGAGGAGAGAAGTTTCGTTTAATGCTAACATTAAACTAATCAGGCTGATGTAAAACTCCTTTGTAGGAGCATTATCAAGTGCTCAGCTTCCACCAAAGAGAAGTTATGTTACTCCCTGTCTCTTTCACCCATCTCTTACCCCACAAACTCTTAGTGCTTTTCTAGCAGCCATACTGGCACCAATCCTAACCCACAGTAAACTGATTATGGGAACTAAATCAACAGAAAATTAACACTGTGGGGAGTTCGTAGAAATCAGGAGAAGAACTTCTCTTAACTGAGGTTTAAGTCCTCAATCAACTCCTCACACACCTAGAGAAACACCAGCACTGACATAACAGAGCAGGCAGAAAATGAGCCTTTTCGTCACAATCACCTTAAATCTAACACTAAAGTTCTAACACCATTCAAGAGACAATCAATCACATTTTCAGGATCTGATCCAAAGTGTTCAAGTCACCCAATGATCACACCTAAACTCAAGTGTTCTGAATCTCACCTCCACAGGTTTTAATCTGACTCTGTATGATCACATTTACCGATGTCCCCAGCACACATATCTTAAAAGTCATGATTGTCCAGTCTGTCATCTAAAACAAGCCATAGTGCAGAAGCCAATGCTTCTATAAGCCCAAATGCCTGAAGCCAAACACTTTATCAACATTTTCTCTGCAAGCTTTGATTTAAGTAGAACTGTATTTCTCCTAAAATAACATGGGCACAACAGCCTTACGTTTCCAGTACATCGTTCACAACTGCATACATTAATTCGATTTATTTCGACTCTACCAAGATTTTTCTTTCTTTAATAAACGGCAGAATCAGATTATTTTCACACTCATTTTGCAGCAGAAGACATCTTACAGTTCTAACACTAAGATGCTGTCTAACCAATGCTTAATTAGTTGATTCTTTAAACACTTTAAATACATACTGCGAAAACAAGGACTACTGAGACAAGTGTGCTGGTTTTGTTTTGGATAGGTAATTTTCTTCACAGTAGCTAGTATGGGGCTAATATAGTGTTTTGGATTTGTGCTGAAAATTTTGTTGATAACACGGGGATGTTTCAGTTTCTGCTGAGCAGTGCTCACACAGAGTCAAGGCCTTTTCTTTTTCTCACTGGGAGTGCACAAAGAGCTGGGAGGAGACACAGGCAGGAATGCTGACCCCAACTGACCAAAGGGATATTCCATACCATCTAATATCATGCTCAGCTTATACAGCTGAGGATGAAGGAAGAGGGAGACGTTTGGAGTGATGGTGTTTGTCTTACCAAGTTTCCATTACATGTGATGGAGCCCTGCTGTCCTGGAGATGGCTGAACACCTGCCTGCCCATGGGGAGTTGTGAATGAATTCCTTGTTCTGCTTCACTTGCGTGTGCAGCTTTTGCTTTACCTATTAAACTGTCTTTATCTCAACACATGAGTTTTCTCACTTTTACCCTTTTGATTTTCTTCCCCACCCCACTGGGCTGAGTGAGTGAGCAGCCTGATGGTGCTCAGTTGAGAGCTGGTGTTAAGCCACGACAACCAGCATTACACATCTCAAAAGATGGGCAGGGCAGTAGAGATTATTGACTCAACAATTGACACTGCTATAATTTTAAAAACTGGATGCATGGGGTGAAGAGGACAGAATAAGCCACCTTTATTCAACCTGAATGGGAATTTATTCACTACTTCAGGCACACACGCTGGTATTTTCAGACCAGAAACAGTGTCACTAGCATACTGATGGGGAGCTGTGTACTTACCAGAGCTGGATAAGAAGGATATCCACTGCATTTGGCCCATACCACTTTTAGAGGCTCAAGAACAGATGTTGCAGCATCAGTCGAAATCCACATGCTGCTGTGCCCAACTTCTAAAAAAATAATAATTAAATATAAAATTAAAATGTTAAAGCATGAAATCTCAGACAAATCTTCCACAGTTCTTTGTTTCCTCATCAATATCTCATGATCATTAGAAACCATGTATCAAACCAACTTTTCATGCACATGTTGATAAAAAGCATGTAAGGTTCATAACAGCTCTAACTAGTACTTATATAATCCAAGCCTACAGATAAACAACAAGTTTTTAGACACTTCTAGAAACAGCATCTCTTAAAACACCTTAATTCTCAGAATGCAAGCATTTGCAAAATTCCAATAATCCTTTCCCTTTGAAAAAGCTCAAAACAAAACATAAAAACATAGTACTACAAAAAAACAGTTTATTTTGAAACTACGTCAACAATCCTGTCAAAGAAGTGATGGAATTGAAGATGCAACTTCACATAGCGTTGATGGGTCATTCTTTAGCACAAATGATAAATGGAGACTTTCCTTTTACTATGTAACTCTTGACTGGACAAAGTGTTCTCTCTTCTGTCAATGTTACCTGTTCAAATTAAGAACACGCAGAGGGTAAAGCTATTTTGAGTCAAAAGCAGCAAAACGTCCCCTGCGACTTGCCCCCTGGTCACTCTTGCTTCATCAGTCTGATGTGAATGAAGGGAAAGGCACCATCTAGCCACTGCTGGAAGAAACACCATCACTAAGATTTACTGAGAGGGGAAAAAAAAAAAATCTGACAAGAAGGTGGATGAACTGACTAGAGAAAGATGGGGACAAAAAGCATGAGAGCCTAGGAACAGGAGAGCTAGATAAGAATCTTGGATCAGGGAACAAGAAACAGCCAAGCAAAAGGATCAGGCAAGGTTCAGGAGGGACAGCCAGAAGAACACATTGCTACTTCAGCACAACAACTTCCTGACCCTATAAAGGAACCCACTCCTACAAATCTCAGCACATCTCTGTACACAGCAGCTGTTAATGAAAACCACTAAACAGCATGCGTGTACGGATGTTCTTGCACACCAAGGACAAGCTTTTACATACATATAACTCTCTTTGAAAACCAATAAAACCCAGTTAAGCCTACAAGTCCAAGCCCCAAAAGTCAGACAGAATTCTGAGTCACTTGAAATTTTATTTCTTCCTCTGCATTTGTATCTCAACATAACCTTTATATTTCAATACAGAACATATTTTTCCATAATAGTCTTGACTTGTCCAGTACACTGAGTGGACCTGGCTCTAAAGCATACCTCAGTCTCACAAGTCTCAGTATTACAGAAAACAGCACACTCTGCATTTGAACTACTGGATTTCAGTGTGCATGCATCACAATGACTACAGCCATTAACCAAAGCAAAACTGCATCCCGACATTAATTGCAGTATTACAACATATCATGGTCATAGGTTCTGACACAGCATCTTGTAAATAGAAACAAGGTATTCCTTGGACCTAAAGAAAGCATAATTGTAAGCACTGTGTTTCCAAAGCATATCTGCTCTGTCAAACGGAACTGTTCGAGACATTTTGCCAAGAATGAACAACCCTTTATTTAAGTTTCTTTGCAAAATCTGGGACTTTACTAATCAAAGTAAATCACAGTAAAAGTCCAGTTATGCACAGAATGTCATTTGCTTTTAGGCATCTGTAGAATGTATCTGAGAACAGAGAGAGAATTAAGAAGAGATCAAGGAGAGTTCTGAAAAAACAGGAATTCTTCAAGTTGAAAGTTTTAAATATAAGACTACCCAGGACCGAGTAAGAAAAGCCAACAGAAAAGGTTAATTCCTGTAAAGGAGGCTACCATACAGATAATACAGTAAACCTGAGAGTGATGAAGCAGTAGCTGAAAACATTATCTGCAAGAAAGAAAAAAATTTATCATATGTGAAGGAAAGAACAGACCAGGGCAAACAAAAAGTCAGATAAAAGCACTAGAAAGACATGAAAGAGTACTGGACAAGGAACAGCCAGCGTGAAGGGAAGAAGAGTCGTAAGATGAGAAACTCAAGACAAGCCTGCAAGACAATGCAAAGTCAATGTCCATCTTCAGCGTGGGATGTGGGAGCACTGCACCACACAAACCTAGTTCTACTTACGGAAGAGACAACTTACCCAGACATTGTAATGCAATTAAAATATGGAAACAGGTGGAAAACTTATCAACAGAACATAGTTATTTCCCTAAAATCTGGTAACTTACTATCCTCCACATTCCTAAAAATTTCCACTTCTTTCCAATTTCATTTTTCTCCTGAATCAAAGAAGACTTATGTCTCACCCATCTGCCACCATGTTTATGAAGAACAGCATATGAGGAGTAAACCCTAAACCAAAAAGCTCAACGAAGAAAAATACTGACAGAACCACAAACAGTGCTTCAGACCAAGTTTTGTTTGTATTACTAGAGTTGATTGATCATTTTAAATACCGCTTATCAATAAAAAAAAAACAAAATCAGATCCTATTCCCTTATCTTCAAAGTCTTTAAAGAGTCAAAAGCAGAAACCAGTAGCTTCTGCAATGCTATCAACACTGCTTTCAAAATGCTTAATGTATTTCAGCGGTAAAAATAAGAATGCTAGAACCTGTCAAATAAAAGGACAAAATTATAGTTATACAATATAATTAAGAATACAATTATTTATAATTACCAGCTGCAATTCTTGCTGCTTTGGCATAGTTTCCATTTTCAATGCATGATATCAATTCACTTCGGTCTTCCAGTGTGTGTCTTCGTATCAGTGCAGGCTTACCTTTACCACATTTTGGTAGGCTGAAACTATGAAAGTATTAATATTAAAACCATGACTTAATAATTACCATTCTTGACTATCAATCAAGACTTTGAAAAATAATTTAAAATTCATCATTACACAGTAAAATCAGAGCAGCAAGCTTTAACAGAGTACATGTAACAAACACAAACAACAAGATAAAAAGCCAAAAATCCAGATTCTTTTCACACACGCAGACATGCCTGGTTATCAGCAAAAGACAAATAGTATGCAACTGCAACTGCTGTACAGGTCACATCTATACACAAAATGAGAAATTTGTTCTCTGCACACTGGAATTTTCTTTAAGAGAACACAGAACCTGAAGAGCAATTACTCTAGATCAAACCATCCATATTTCACAATTACAGGAGATGCAATATTAAAGTCTCTCTGTTTCTGAAAGCCTGTTTGACTAGAGTGTATCAACATCCTTCCCTTTAACAGTTTATACATCTTGAACACATGTATAAAGCTGACTTTTTTTCCTCCAACAGATTTACCCTATACTTCTATATGCCCCATCCTCATAGCCCAGGACTGAAGACAGCTACCTCGTACCCAGAGATCAGTGTGCTTTTGGAAGATGTGCACCACTGGTGATGGAGAGATATTTATCAATGGTGGCAGAGGTGACCATTCTGACAGTCCTGTGGTTAACAACAGACTTCACAAAGGGAAGGTGAATAGCTGGTGTTGTACACCACTGTACGACCATCACCTGCAGTAACCAGCCAGCAGTCCAAATCACAGACTGCTAATCTACAGTTCCACAGCTACTGAATTTACCTTCCCTGTATGCAAGATACTGCTTTGGATACTGCTCCTCCCCTCACCAAAATAAACACACCCATTTTTAGTGTTCAGGATTAGGAAGGTACTTAACATACTGTATGCATAATAATGTATATGTATCTATACAGAAAAGAGAAACATAGTCAAGTATTCCTTTTTCTCAAATTTATGCAATTCTCCAATATGGGTCACAGGCAGTATAGAAAACTGATATATTCAGTCTCAAATTTACATTTCAGATTTACAGTTTTACCTTGAGTTACACAAAAGACTGTTACTAGATGAAATGCTAGATTCTGATGCACAGCGGCGACGAGGTTCAACTTTTCTTCCTGGTGTATCATCTAATGCTCTATCTTTACTTTCATCTCCAAAACCATTTGACAGACCTACAGCATAACACAAAAATAAACTGCATCAAACTGGAAACCACACCATTTTCATTAACACCTTTTTGTATTCGCACATTGTATCATTATTGTTCTGTACTTCAGTATTTTGATGTGACAAAAAGGAAAAACATGAACATTAAGAAAATATACCATTTCAAAACACAGTATTATCAATAGGAGGTTCCTGTAGTCCATATTTTAAAGACAGCATGGAAATTTAGGTAACATAAAAAACCGTGAAGATTATAACATGGGAAATACCAAATGGAATATCAAATCAGTCTCTGTATGTAATGTTTCCAGCTATTAAGACAGCTGCAGAAGTTGAGTAGAAAAAAAATAAGGGAAAAAAAATAAAAGGTTACAAACCAGGCAGATTTAGTAACTCAACACAAGACCCATTCAAATACAGTGTTACAACTCTAAGCCAATACATACTGAAAATCCCTTTCCAACACTGGAAGTAAAGAGGGGTAGGGATTCCCTTCTGATGCTCTCTCATTCTTCCTGAAAGTCTTTCCATTTTGGTAAATTCAGACTGACATTATCATGCCTGGTTTTGGTGAACAACAATCATAACATGTGTGTTACTGTTTTGACTGTGTTTCCCTCACACAAGTTTATATACATCCAATAATATCGCATTTTTATTTCATAATTGTAATGAATACTTAAAAGGCTTTTATATACAAGCTACTGATTTGATGGGCTGCTACCAATCCTGCTCTGGGGTTGCTAATGCACAAACAGCATAGATATTATTTAGCCAATTACAGAAATGGCTTAAGAGACAAATAAAGAGGTTTAAGATAGCATTCTAAAGACGTTCCCAAGAGAATGGGGGAAATCAGAACTAAAAAAAGAAAGACTCCAACAGAGTCCCAAGACTATCAACTGAAATGAACTGGCTAAAGACAGTGGTACTAGTCTGCAACCAACTACTGTGAGCTGTAGACTGCAAAGAGAACAGAAGTTTAACATGAATTCAACTCTAAGCACTTACTTCCTTACAAGAAAGTAAAGTTTTTACTTATGGCATATGACTAGCATGTTTCTCATAATGCAAAAAAGAGCTACCCATCCCAGTCATCCGATTATCAAGAGTCTTAGAAGTCATGAGTTTGTTCACTCAGACATAGTCAAATAAGCTTATGTAACTTCACCTGCCTCTCCATAGAGCATTTAGACGAGGAGACAATTACAGCAGATCTCCCTTTTCTAAACTCTAATTTTTCCAGTCTGTTCACTACAAAACCTCCGCAAAGGCGGCTGACAACTAAGGAACTTGAGCTCTGCAAGTTACTTTGTATGACCCAGTTGTACCTCAAGGCATTTCCACACAGTGATTTAAGGGATTTCCCGCTCCATGCCCAGGAGACATTCCATTTAGGCTATTAACACAATTTTAGATTTTTAGGAGAGAAAGGATTTATTCAATGGTTTGAAAGATTTACAAATAAGTATTCTCTTTCATTTAGTTGGCAGTGGAGAACATTTATTTAAGAATGGCTGTTATGTAACTCCTATATTTGCCTTTGATTTCATAGACAAGAAGAAAATGATAAAGGAAGCATTGTTTGCGTGTTCAAGCACCAGGCTACATGCTATTGATTAATCTTGTTCTCATTCTCAGCAAGTCAGTACAAACAGCAGGAGGTTAAGAACTACTTCAGTCCTAGACCATGCTGGAAGACCTGTCAAAACAAAGTATTCTTGATGAGAAAGCTTAAAATCCCCTATAAACTATCACAGCACACTTCACGTAGCATCTGAAATGAAAAGATGAAAAAGCATTGTGCAAAGATAAAAAGATCTCTTAGGTCTCTGTAAATAATGTATTTTTTATTCTTAGATATCCTGTCAGACCTATTTTTCAAGTGAGGTGTAAAAACCGTTTTTGTTTTTATCATTCAGACATCTAGCTAATATAAATCAGCCATCAGCAGAAACAAGTAAGATCACAGATAAAATTTTAAATTTAAAGACACTAATTATGGCTACTAGAACCAAAGCCCAGTTCAGGTTCCCAGTTGACTGAGAAAGTGGAAGTAAATGCCTGTTTGTTCTTGTAAGAGTACGTATAAAATGTTTAACCATATGTATGCCAAATATGACTTGGCTACATATCTCTATGTATACTAGTTCTGTAAGCATATGTATATCCAGGACAAAAAAACCCCAAAATGTTGTGGAGTAGCTTCACATTTTAATGCTTCCATGAGTTTGACTGTGCTGCCATTGAAATGGACATTTTGGTGCTCTCAGTCCCTTGCAATGGTTTATTCTCATTGTCATCGTATCAGTACCAAGAAATATATGGTCAAGGTTTAACACACTGGACAGAGCAACCACGTGATTCCTTGATTGCTGATGCTGAGAAACAAGGGATGCAACAGAAACATGCAACTATAGCGATGGAGACAGCTCTCTGCAGTGGTAGTCCAGTTTTATGCCCGTTTAAACATAATCTACGAGTTTATGATTCATTTAATTCAATAACATACATTTTTAAGACTACAGTAAGCAGAGTTTTTTCAATCATCTGTAAAATGTTTACTAGCAGGGGAAAAAAAAATGACAAATCAGGAATACTAAAGTGCTAAAGGATTTAGAGCTTCTCAAACATATTTCCCTCTTGCTTGTGGAAGTACAAAAAACAAAGAACACGCAGGCTATTCAGCAGCAGTAATTTTCCTGAATATCAAGCCCTGACTGACATGAGCTTACACAATCCATGAGATTCAAGGTTATACAGACCACTTTTCAGAAATTATAAGGAACAGGCACTATTTTAAGAAAGGAGGACCTCAATGCTTATTTTAAACAAAACACGCTCATATCTAGTCACAGACGCAGCAGTTCCCAAGTGATCTTGTAACTTGCCAGAAAAATCCAGGCAACAAAATACAAGTATTTTATGGAATCACTGATGTGCAAAGAATAAACAGATATACTACATTTATACGCTATAACTGGAAATTTGAGTCTTTTTAGATCATTACAAAGCTCTTTTTCCCCATGAATCAATAAACAGCCAATCTCCTGCAGCTACCAGAGTAACTGAGATTAAAGAAGAACCCCATTTGCTTTAAGGAATGTGCATTTTATTGGTTGAAAAGAGATTACTAAGAAGGTCAAATAAAGAAAATCCATAGGAGAAGTAACTAATCATGCTTTTACAGATTAGTAGCCTGAGTAAGCTTGCAACAAACCTCTATGAGCCACTTATATATGCCAAAAGCTCATGCTTTAGATAGATCAAATGAGCTTTCTCTGCAGTCATGGAATGAAACTTCGCTGGGTCAGGTACTGAATATACACAAACTGCCTTGTCACCAGCATCCTTGATTTAGAACACCACCGCTCAAAAAAAAAATACCAAACATCAAACTAAAAGCTTTTATTAGTGGATGATTTTATCTTCCACTCCTTAAGCTTCTTCAGAAGAGCAACAACTGTGAAGTAAGATGGGGAAAAAAAAAAAAAGACAAAGATGATCAGCTTGATACTTTTTCACAGGTTTCTCATTGCCCTGAAAATTGTATTTATCAGGGAAAGGTTCAAGTTTTTCTCAACAGTAGCAGTTTGCCCTTAATCTGCAATTAAAACGTTCACTGACTACCTACATCAAGCAAGTTAGAATCTTGTTGTCCATAACAAATTAATGGAAGTAGGAAAAGGTAACTGAAGAAAAACAGCAAGGTTTGGAAAAAAATGACAGAGAAACAAAACTCAGTGTAGTCCAAGGAGCATCATGCTCCATGAATGTACAAAATGCCGCCACAGAATTATGCATTTCAGCATGTAATCACATCTTGCAGTTCTGCTGAAACAAAAATAAAGCAGCAAAACTTGTATAAAATGATTCTACAGCCATTAAAAATTTGGATTTGCTTGATGCAAACTAAGCATATTCAAATGTATGATGAAGTGCTGTATTAAAACCACAGCTGAAGAGCTGAGCAATGATGAGAACTGTTAAATAATTTCAACTCCTAAAAAAACAACTTTACACAGCACAACATCAACCATATAACACTATTTAGATTCATTTTACCAAGCAAGGACTAAGCAAGTCCTGACTTGTGCACTTACCCAGCACCAGTGATATTAGTCTTCATTAAAATAAAGAAAAATGGGTATTTCACTAAAACTATATAAATGCACAAATATAAGTAAAACATTTTTGTACACTTCTCCAAGTAAGATCAGACTGTTTTTGTGGAAGGGAAGAGGACCGAGATGAAACATTCTTAACTAATCTGCTCTCACAGAGCATGTTCTGGGAATAAGAATGCCGGGACTGGTAAAAATCTGCGACCAACTTGTGTCACATATACTACAACACGTACAACTTTATAACTTACGGAAATGGGGCAATATATTGAATGAAGAGCATAGTATCATATATGTCAAAGACTTCCTCCAACAGTGTTCATATTTTTTTTGTTTTAAGGATGGCTGGTGTCTTCAACATGATCCAAAATAATTACTTCAAATGTAATTGTCTTTCTGTGTTCCAAAATGATCATTAAATTGAATTCCATTCCATGTTGAGGATAACATAAAATAATTAGGATCCAAAGAGATAAATACCCAGTATGATATTAGTTAATATGAGAACCTGGAAGACAGTGAAAAAGCCATTAAGTCTCTCTGAAAGGAAAACAGAGGTTTCAAATAAATAAGCCATCCTTACAGCAGTGTCCAGAGACAGTGAGAATGATACAAGTGCTCCACATATTTTAACACTAATACTCAGCTGAAGTTTCAAAAGAGGCAAAACTAGACTAAAAGTTTCACTTTGATTCAGACCCCCTTCTTGAATAAGAAAATATATTCAAGGCATTGAAAGCATAGAATACAGCCTCCATGGGCAAGACAGGGACCAAGAACATCGTATTGAAACGTATTTAAAAATTCCTCCAGCTAGAGTAAGAAGGGCGATGACCCTAATTTAAGAGGATTTATATATACAGGTACACACAGACAGGATAAAGGAATGCTTTAAGGTAATAAATAACCCAAAGTTATTGTATTCTTAAATATGCAAACCTTGAAAATGGGTGTAATTGCAGCAATAGGAAGGTATCCATAAAGTTTTTTAGAAGTGAACCTTGAAGTAACCCTATAAATGTCTACTTCCACCAGTAAATTCTGGAGTGCAGTAAGAATATCAGACACAATCATTCTTTTCAGAATACAGAGATGAATATCTCAGCACACAGAGGTTTACAGTTCTTAAAAGAGTCTCCAGTGTGCCAACAATGGGAGCCGGTTACTCACAAGGATGATAAAGTTTGGTGTGAAGAGTACCCTTGGAAACGAAGCTTTTAAAACTTGATTAAAATTTGGTCATGGTCAAAGATAGCAAAGAAAGCTCTGTGTGAGCCCATGATGTGGCACTTACACACTAAACAGGAGCACCTTTCAAACCCTAAAGAGAAAAATTTCATCTTTGTCTGTTTAAGTAGCATGTGATGAGTACAGCTTGGTGGCTCAAAAAACAGTCAAAGTTCAATAAGTTGCAAAAGAACATTTAAGAACTTATCCTGTAACTACTAATTTGCTTCAGAATCTGGGAATAAGAGGTGCCTCTGGCTAATCAGATGAAAACATGCTAAAACAGCTGAATATAAATTGTGCAACAGAAAGGAAAAAGAATCAACGTTTAATCACTTCACCTTATACAAGACAAGGACTGCCTGTTGCTCTGTGCACTACAACAATAGGATCACTGTATTGTACAACGATTGTTCAAGACATTTGAAAATATTCAAGTGGGAGGCAACACTAGTAGAGGAGTTTGACAACTTTCCAGAAAAATATGAAAAGAAAATAAGAGCATACAAGCAGAAACATTTATCAAAAAAAAGTTCTACATCTTCTTCTCGAGATTATCAGCTGTTCTAGTGGTATAGAAAAGACTGATGACAGTAGTAGTATAGTAGAAAATGCCATTGAAACGTGCAAGCACAAAACCTGAGGAATTTAAAACTTTACAAATAGATTTCTCTATTCAGCTCTAGCTTATATGATTTATGACATGTAAACCACACACAGATGACTGTAAAATATAAGATTAAAGTTCCCGAATCACACATAGATCAATGGGTCTGTCATTAAGCATCCAAGAAATACAACTTTAGGAAGTCAGTAATATTTAGGACCGTCTACCTCTAATTTTCTAGGCAAGACCAAGGATTTAAGATCACAATCTTTTTTCCAAACATTTTTTCTGAACTATACAGTAATGCAAAGAGTAAGGAGGCTCTAGAAAAAATACTTTCATACGCATTCTTCACTTGAAATTTCTATTTAATCGCGTACAAAATCCTGATATAAATTAAAAGAAAGAAATCTCAAGGAGTGATTAAAAACTTACATCAATAAAGACTATTTTCATACTCGTATAATGACAAAGCATGATAATTACCTATCACTATATACTGCATCAACAAAAATCTAGTGCCTAGCAGTCTTTCAGAGCAGCCCAGCAGGACCTACAAAGGCAGGCTATTCCTTTTCCTAAATGGAACTTATTTTTCAGAATTGCTATCTAAAGGGTTTCAGTATAAAATTTATATCTAAGTAATGTATATATATATATATATATATATATATAGATAGATATATATAGATATAGATATATATAAAAAAATTTAATCTAAAGGATGTTTTTTTCTTCTTTGAAAGTAAATGTTTCCCTGTAATTGTGAGAAGACAATTGCTGGGCATGGTATCCAAAGAAAAGGAACCAGACACACAGGTGAACTTCAGAACTCTCTTATGGAAGTGCATCCAGCAATTTTACACTATTAGAAAGGAAACAAATAATCTACCATTTATTTGCCTTTTACAGCTATTTAGAAAATTTATTCTTAATTTGTGCCTCATTCTTGGACAGGGAAAAGAAATTGAAACTAAAGTTGCCACTGAAAGAAAGGAGAAGGCAGAAATGTGAGGTGACACAGAGGACACCACAGTAAACTGCAAGTCCTTGCATTAACCAGTTACCTCATTAAGTTGCAGAGTTGCATTTTTGACCCCATTTTCCAGGCCTTTTGAACCTTGAGAGGTATTTCACAGAGAGAGGAAAACTTCAAGTGATTCAGCATAAGAAGATCTAGTGCTTACTATGGGCATTGAACAGTCTCCCTCTATGACAGCTTGGTCTGTACTTGAGCAAGCACATGATCTGAATCCTTTTAGAAACTGTAACATCGCACTAAAAAATTATTCCAGCCTAGCAAAAGATGAACAGTGATTGCAATCCTAAAATTGTCCTCCTGGCTTCACTGGAAGGAGTTTCAAAGACAAAACAGGATGTTTCACTGCTTGTGCAGTCAACCTGACAGTGCTTGAAGCATCATCGAGTGAAGACAATCAAGGGCTATTAAACATCAACCTGGCTTTGCTATTTTTAGGCAGCACTGAACACAAATAAAATAAGGCTGACCTGCACATGCACATCTTTGTATCTAATCAGATTAATGTATAGTATGTTTTTTTTTTTTTCACCTCAGATCTAAAATACTTCTATTAAAAAAACAAACAACCAACCAACAAACTAGAACTCAGGAGTACTTAGCCATTTTTACCAGCCAAAGGTTAGTTTTCAACATCTACTTCTGTCTCCATTTTTTTCCAATGACACATTGTAAGAAAGAAATTTCTGAGGGACAGCTGTATCATTACAGCTTTGGTGGAAGGGGAAAAGGGAAAAGTAAAAGAAGAAAAGAGAAAGAAGGGAGAAGAGAAAGGAAAACGTAAGCAGGGGGAATGTTACCACATTAGGATAGTATGGCCTGACAAAGTCAAACTGACAGTACAACCAAGAATGCTGTTTTGGTACCTATAAACACAACTTTGTATCAAGTATTTAACCTGTTCTTGTGTAACGTATGTATCTTTCTACAGGATACCTTCTTATGTGTACACTTCCTCCCTTAGCACGAGCAGAATGCCATTTCCCAGCTACTCTATCCGTTCCATTTGAGAAGTATGCACAAGGATACATGCAATACCACAGTTCACGTGTCATCTCTGCTGTATTGCTTCTTGAAGCAACTATTCCAATTCCACTTGGCTCAAGGATCCCTTATTCCTATTTGGCATTTCCAGGCAAAAATGAAATCTTGACTGTGTTCCGGCTTGGAAGGGTGAAGCTAATCTCTTCCCAGGAGCTTTTGATAAAGAAGCCTAACAACTGGGTAAACAGGTTTTTCTTTGACAGTATATTGGGTAACTGCCACAAATTATTTTTTTAAGCAAACTTTCCCCCATGGAAAGGAGCCTTAAGGACAGAGTTTTCCTTTTACTTCCCAATTCTTAATTTTGCTTGCAGTACTGCCTCAGCAGAAACCAAACTGGTCATTTTCCTTCTGACTTTGTAAAAATCATTTTGAGGCTCCGTTTTTATAGAGCACTTATGTCCAGCACTCCAGGACAGAAAGATGTCCTGCCTCAACTAAATGCTTGGGGAAGATCCTTGTTTTAGAACAACATATAAACAAAGAACAGCTACATAATCAAGTGAATGATCAAAGGCTGATGAAACACTTAGATGCTCTTGAATTTTGAAAAGTTTGTCTGTCACAACAGAAAAGGGTAGAAAGATATCACAAATGAAGGATTACCAATTTTATTTATTGGTTTATGATTTAGTAAGCTTTCTTTTCTACTTTAGGTGAATATAAGCCATTGTACAGGAAAATAATGAGAAGTAACGCTTATCCAGCTGACTTAAGTAATCCAGAAATCAGAGCTACATCTCAGGATGGAAGGACTCAGAGAGCCTGTATGCTACAGCAAGAGAGTACATTCTACCATCATTATTCTTTATTGAGGACCTTCTTCTACACATGTAACCACCTAATGTATTCTCATCTAAGGGGAAAAGGGGAATGAAAAATAAAAAAGGAACACCAACAAACCCCCCGACACATCTTTTCTGAGAGACATCCATCTTGCAGTTAGTCATACCACAGGAACTGTCTCCCTCTCTCTCCAGTCACAGCAGAATGAGCTCCAAGTCACCTGCAGTTTTGACTTCCAGGTTCAGTACCCGAAGTTAAGTGTTAGAGTCACTGGATTAATTTTTATGATCATCCATCTCTTAAATCAGTCCTATAGGTGAGTATGTGAGGGTTGGATCAGATGACCTTTAAAGGTCCTTTCTAACCAAAATGATTCTACGATCCTACGATACTACAGAAAAGCCAAATATAACGTGATTTGATCAACTCTTATGTACCTGATACAAGGGACTTCACAATAACCAAGCCTGTGAATTTCAACACAGATCATCTATACTCAGCCCCAACACCACAGCAAGTGTGTTCTTAATTTATAAGCATAGTGTGGATCTCCAAATCCAGTCTCTTTTTTAATACCTTCAATAAATGCCACAGTTTTCTGTTTACCATCTGCACCACGCAGAAAAATTAGTGTTAAATGCCACAGATGAAACATGTAGAGGACTATGACATTTTATTTTCTAGAAAGCCAAACCTGGGCCAAGAAATGAACTAAGCATTCAAAAAAAATGAAATGCCAGGATACAGTAGAAGGCTTCACAATTCCTACAGCATCAAGAAAAACAGGAGGGCATCTAGAAATATTTTTTATCATTACAGAAAATTCAGTTATGCTGATCTTAGAAAACACAGCTATTTTTAGTTGGGTGCTAATAATTAGTATCTTTAAAATAACCCAAAAGATAGTAGTTTCAAAGAAATTAACAGGTTTAAGACCCAAGAAAAATTTCGAAAATATTAATGCATATTATAACTTACACATGCACACACTTCACAAGCCTTGAAAAGGACAAACCCCCCACTTATCTAGTTGTTCATTAAGTCCCACTGTTCTTGACCATGTTGCTCAAAATTCTCTCTATTCTAATAACATAAAATCAAGAAATAAGCCAAAGATTCTTAACAGTGAGGAGGTTAATACTACGGTTCTTCAGATGATAGAAAACCAAGAGGAACATTTTGGTACCTTAAACGTGACTGCAACCTCTGACCGGTATAAAATAATTTCCTTCCCTCTCTTTCTGCCTTATGCACTTATTTTATCCCACACGTATTACAAAAACCCTCTCCTGTTTCTCAAAATTTTACCATAAATTAAATCGGCGAAAATTTCAGTAGAGTTGCCAGAATTTCTGTCTAAAGCTCGAGTGGGCAAAATACAAATAAAGAAATGGAGCATTGCTATTTTCAAATTTCTTTCCTTAATTTGTGTGATTTTCTTTGCAAACGGTCAAAGCTTCTCAGCAGCCTACCATCCCACTAATACAAACCCCACCAAAACCACCCAAAAAAACCCAAGCGAACAACAACAACAAAAAACCAAACACTTGTCAAAAAGAAGGAAAAAAAACGCACTATCATCTCCCCCAATAATTTTGGAAGCATTCTAGTCAAACTTCACTTTCTCAGGCTCTTCAGTGCTCATGGGCTGCTGTGCAGCCTGGTTTTGGTTCTGTCCTGACAGCTCAGCAGTCAAGTGGTCCTGTAGTCCCCGTGTCTCTACACTGACAAATTTAACAAGCCAAGGGATAATTCCTTTTAGGCCTTCACAATCTCCAACGCTTTGTTTGTTTTCACATACACCTTAAAATGTTTTATGTTTTGAAACTTCCCAAAGGCAGGCAGCTGAAGTTTTTGGATGTCGTTAAGTGCTTAAATAACTGAATTTCTCATCAGATTTTACAGGAAACAATCCCTATGCATCTGAAGAAAAAAGAAAACAAACCGTTTTAATTCAAAGCATAAGGAATCTGGATCTGACAGTAGATCTAGTCAAATTACTGCATGTTACTCATGAATATCTGTATACACTATCATTCCTATCTATGTTAACCAGATGATTAATTATGCCAATTGTTTTTTTCACTGAGCAACCTCTAATCTAGTTTGTTATTCACTTAGTGGGCATAAGTTATGTTCTTAATATACATATTTTACTTTCATTTCTTCCATTTAGAGAATGGTAATCAAATGCTGCACATATGAAACTTGACTTCTAATCAAATTGGCCTGTGCTCCAAAGAGCCAAAGATTCATTAGTAATCAAGTACTGAAGAATTAAGAAAATAATCTGTGTTGCATTTTACCCCAGATATAAGCTCTATCCTTATCACACCAAATAAAATTAAGTAAAAGTGGTATTCACTACAATGGAATTCATATAGAGGTTAATTGCAGACAGTTCTGAAGAGCCATCAAACGTTTTGCAGCGATCTCAAAGTCAGGCCAACATTTACTAACATTTACTAATAAGATTTAATATGGTATAATTATATTTGTTGTATACTGACAACAGCATGCAAAGATATATTAAGAAATTATAAATTCCCCTGCCCCCCTCCAATGATGTACTTTTTACTGTATTAATACTCTAATTCAGTGATCCATGTTATAAATATTTATTCACATCCATTTCAATGCCTTTAGAAAATCTGTGTAGCTGAAAGCAAGAAGAATGCCAAATAATTATGTTTCACTGAAATTTCACTGAAATTTTCTATTACTTCTATCTCGCCAAGAAATAACAGAAAACCAACATACTGTGCTATAATAATCACTATTTGCAATCCTAATTCTATGATAAGTTAAAGTGATTGCTTATGATAGTATATTCTAAATATTTAGCTTTTAATCAAAATAGAAGGTACCAACACAATAACAGTGAATTACTATCCTAAACTTATGAAAGCTTAAAGGTGATGGATAAAACCAAGAACATGAAAATTTGATCTGAACCTAATCTGGCATTTTAAAATGTTTAAAAGGTATCTTAGACCAGTCATTTGTTCCAGGACTTTATCTTACCTACACACAACTGATAAAGGCAAATTTTCAAACGATTGGTAAAATCTACCTTCTATCCATTAATCACCTTTTTTCCTCAGATGTAATAATGGCACCAACTCATTTCCTGATGAAAAGGATTAGTATTTGTAACCAAGGGGCGAGGTAAGTATACAACGGATATTTTGAAAAGGTCATTGAACTTGCTGCAGTTAACATTCAACATGCCTGAACTTCAAGAATCATATGTCGTTCTCTGATGATGTGACCAAAATTTCTGAAGTAAAAACAATCATCTGCTTTTTGAAATTGCTAGATACCATACAAAGCAAAGCCAAGATACATCAAGTGCGTATAGAAATTTTTTAAACACGTCTCTTGACTATGTAGTTGTCAGTTTCCACATATCAACTACGGAGAAAGATGTGCTATATAAGTAATTGATAATGCTTTACTAGAACACTCTGAAATTAGAATTTAAGGTTATATTACACTATTGCTTCACATTTGTTAAAGATTCATAAAGGGGCCAGAGTAATAAAGTGAACCGCTTTCAGTCCTCTTTGAAGTTTAAGTCATGTTGTACAATAGTCCCCCTATTTCTGAAAAAAAGCTAGTATTTCAGTAATTATTTTGTATATGAATAACAATACCACATGGGATACCATATAGTGTGCTGATAGATCCTGTATGTGTCTTTCTTGAAACTAACTGGCAAGCACACCAGCCTCAAACGTAATTCAAGAGAGCATAAAGAAAGGCAGTCTATGAGAATAATGAAGATCACAAAGTAGCTGCAGTTTTACGTTACTAGGGAAGCTTTAGAGCAGGAGTGTCAAACTCACTTTCACCAGGGGCCACCTCAGCCTTGCGGTTGCCTTCAAAGACCCAAATGGAATTTTAGGACTGTATAGATGTAGGAGTAGTTAGAGTCTTCCTTTGAACTTTTTCATACAAGAATACATGAGTGACACGAAAGGAGAAACACTGAGGAGAGTGAGCAAGGTGAAGAATAAAACAAGGCTTCTTTAAGTAATGGCAAAAACCCCCACAACGGTTATGAACAGGTAAGGAAGAGAAAAGATGTGACAGTGCAGCTCATGACCACTTTGAAATATCAATGCCTCGTACATTAAGCAAAGTCCTTTTAAATTAGTTTTTTCCTATATCCACTAGAATTGAGGATATTTAACATTCATAGCAGTCACAGAAAACTGTGATGATAATTCATTTTCAGTTACTGTGATTGCTCATGAAGGTGCTAACTCACAAGAACACATGTGAGAAGCCTGAAGCATGCTTTTTCTATCAGGGTATGGTTTTGGATGGAAAACTTCAGATCTGCTGAATTATTTTGAATAAAACCATTTCTACCAGCACCACGATACTATTTTTTTTTTAAAAAATAACCAAACAGAAAAAAATATATTACTGTATACATCACCACATATATTTTTATCAGAACACAGACACTTGCATGAATCGACATCAGCTTGCACATGCAAAAATAAAACAATTCAACTGGTTTTAAATCTTGGAAAGCATCTGAGGTTTGTGCTGGTATCCTGCTGAATCATAGCTCAGAATAGGTGCCAATTGTAAATTGTTTGAATGAGCATGGAGACACATTTTGAAAATAACATGAGGAATAAAATCTCTAATGTGCGAGCAAAATGTTTGGTTGCACACGGAAAAAGAATTACGGGAATAAGAAAAGCTGACACACCTGTATGAACGATGTATCTTTACAAACCACATACTATTAAGAATAACTAGAACACCTTCAGGTTAATTTAACTTGGCTAAAACATTTGAATACACATACAGTCTCTTCTTGAAGAAACAAGTGAAAAGATTAAATATACATGCCCGCTAAGTATTAGTTTTACATATATTTAATTCTGTGCATATCTTTATTAGTTCAGGAAGAGGATATAGAATTTTGTTAAAAAATAAAAAAATCTTTTAACATTTTGGATTTCATTCTTGTTAGTAGCCTACGTATTACATAAAACAAACCGAAATCCCAAACCCCCTAGAAATTCTGAAAGAGTATTAACATCAGAAGAAACTACCCACAATTGCTTGGGTTGGTGGTTGTTTGTTTTTCTCTTGTTTTGAAGATAATCAGAAGCATATTTGCCCCACATACATACATCTAACCCCATGGAAAGAAAAGCAAAACACCATTTTTTTGAATGCGTTTAAAATCTGGTGGTTGGTTTGTTCGTTTTTTTGTTGTTGTTGTTGTTGTTGTTGTTTTGTTTTGTTTTTTAATGGCCAAGGATTAAGTCAGTTTTCCTGTATAATAAAACGACTTCTTCTCCAAAGAAATAAATCACAATATTCAAGATAAAATGTTCAAGGAATTAGTAGTAATTCCTGGTCTCATTTAGCACAAAATGATTAATTGCATGTGTGATAAAATACAATCTGTATACCTGTACATAATAAAATTATCTAGATGACACACTGGTAAACCAGAATATTTGGAAACCAAAGCTGTTTATATCATTAATGGAGATCAACTCATTTCTATCATTACACTATCTTAACATGATATATGATCTTTTATATATATATATATATATACACACACATATATATACACACACATATATATAAAAAAAATGTTATATATTATAATACCTTCCTACTTCAGAACTCAAGTACCAAATCAAGTCTACACAGTCTTTCCAAGATGTTATGAAAAGGAATGGAAACGGGCTTTCCAAAGAAATGAAACCAAGAAACAGACATATAAATGAAAATATTTTCCCCGTCAACAACTCTTATTTTCTCATGCTATGATTCTAGCATTCAAATAATTTTCCTCCTCACTTGATGATTAAAAACAAAATCTCATTAAAAAAAAACAAACAAAAAACAACAACAACAAAAAAAATATGAAAACCATGAACTAACCAAACACCGAAAGACCATCCCCTCCCGCCCCCAAACCCCAACTAATAATTTAAAAACTCACCATAACAACAACATAAAACATTCACAACGAAACTCCAAAAAAAAAAAAAAAAACCAACCTTATTTTCCCCTCCAACCCACAAAAAACACAAACAGCTTTTGGTGTACACAGCACATGTTAAATTACATTCCTATTTCTTTCCTTCAAAAGCACAAAAAACCACATGCTGTTTTCATACCTGCATATGAGTTATCAACATGACAATTAACAGAGTATTTATTTCAAGGGTAATATATGTCATAGCAATGGCCATGGATAACATTACAGAAACTTATTTAATTTCTTTATGCTGCTGTTCTTCCTCAAAGAGGGTTTTACTCCAGCTTCTCCAATAAACAGAACTATGGTTCACTTAAACTGTACTATACCAATGTATCAGGAGAGGGGCTTTTTTAATGTTCTTTAGAGAAGTCTCACTAAGAGTGTAATCCTAGACCTAGATTCTTCAACTTCATTTATTTAAAAGGCACAGACTACAGAAAACAAACACAAGAAATGTCATTATAGTTTGGGATTTTAACACTTGCATGAATTACATGGGTATACAAAGCACCGCATACACAGACATAAGTTAAATAACGTGAAAATATGCTTGGAGTAAATACTACAATAAAATGAATTAATACATGGAACATGTAGTTTCCATGCTCCTGTTTATAAGAGTTCCAATTTTGGCACCGCATTGTGAGGTTTCCATGTAATTTAACAGGGAATTTCCAAAAAAGCAGGTGATTCACCTTTCCTATTCACTGCAACAAAAGGAAGTAGAAAACAGCTCAAAACCAACCAAACAAAAAATAAGCCACCCATGGATGTGAATTTGAAGATTCCATTGTTAAAGTGAAAACTGCAAAAGTAAAACTTGATTCACTAAGTCTAAATTGTATAGGGCCAACACAAAAATGATTCAGTAATTTTCTGAACTGCAACTACTCAGCTATGAGAAGAAGTGCTCAAGTGCTAAAATCTGAACATTAACAATTACAGGTATGTCAAAAAATTAACAGCTATGTTAACGTTCAAGGTGCATCCATTCAAATAAGTTCTGTAACATTTACCTGTATCCAAGCGCTTTACAGGGGACTCATCATCAACCTCAGAATCTCCACATGCACTCCTTGATCTTTTCCTTGGGTGCAGAAGTGTCTCCAACCTTGGAAGGACTACAGACAAAAAGGTTTTGGTCCCTAGCTGTGGAGAAGTTGGCTGGGTTTCAGTGTTCTTTGCAGACTTTTGGGGGCTTATACTTTTCGATTTGCAGAAGAGAATGGATGTACGTCTGTTTACATCAGTTGATGACTCAGCTACAGCAGAAACAGTCGACTCATTGAGATTACTGTCAAGTAAGTGTTCTGGAGTGTGTCCATTTATTTCTTTCTGAATGGAAGTGCTATATAATTCATTATCAAATTTTACTCTTTTGTAAAGCTTACTCTGCTCTGGATTGAGTTCTACTGGTTTGAGGGTTGGTGGTTCTGAATTAGTCTCCAAGTTTGAAGGAAGAGGTAATGCATCTGATGGTTCAAGTTTAGGGGGAGATTTATCTCCTGAAAAAATTATAAATAGAGTGTGATTTTTGAAAACCTGCAGTTATAAAGTCTATATAAAACTCACTATATATGTGCAGCCCACCAAATAAATTGTTGTTTGGAAACAAAGCATAACATTTTAAAAAACAAACCTTGACTAGCAACGATCTGTCCTAGTTAGTAGTTCCTACTTTTATACTGGGAATGTAACAGGGATAGAAAAGTAGGTGTTTACAGTTGGTGTTAACAATTTACACCTAAATAAATACGTTTTACTTCTCATGCAGTTATGTTAGTTTCATTAACTAAAAACTAAGAAATCTATTTTTTTTAATAGAAAGTCGGGGTGGTGGATGATTATCTGTTAAATGCAATTATACTGCCATTCAAGTAAAATTTTTGATAATGTAAATTGTTATCTATTTCACCTTATCAATATTCACCTTACCTGCCTACAATAAATTTTATCAGATAAGCATTTTAAAAAAAAAATAAAGTATTTGTAACCTGAACTACTAGAGTGAGCTAAAATGCATTATAAAATTTATAGAAAGGCCAAATTTGCAAAGCTGTTTTACATCTGTGGCTAGAAGTTTTATCTACTAAAAAGAGAAATAAAAAAAGGGGAGGGGAAAAAAAAAACCCACCCCCAAAGTCTTACAGCTTGATTAGTCACTAGTTGGCAAATACAAACTTGACAATGCAGACTTGATAGGAGAAATCAGAAAAACCACCCTCTACCATCTTTAATTCCTTTTTTCTCTTCCCACCCCCACCCCCCAACATGATCATGTCCCAGTCAATTCCAATAATTCTATGCTGGGAAAAGAAAGAGATACAACTGTGAGCATATCAAACTAGTTTCACTTTTTCATGCCAAGTGATGGGAAACAAAATAAACATTCTACTGTTGCAGCATTCTCAAATACAAGTAGAAGGATTTCCTAATCCATAATTATCAACTCAAAAAGACGCTAAAATCTTCTTTCTAGCTTCCAAAAGGATCTTAAAAAACAGAAATTAATAAGATGCTTATTCTAGAGTAACTGTATGAGGCCATTGTTGTATTTAGGCGACCACATGATCTTTTAAAATTTAGTTAATTTTTCTATGCCACCTGAAAAAGGTATAAAAACTCAAGGGTTAAGCCCACTATCTGTAGTGGATTACATATTGTCTCTATATTGTTTTTGTTTTGGCTCAGCAATGCCTACTTGGAAATCAATGACTTCTAAGTGCAGAAAAATCTTTGCCCCACTGTTTAAGGTTTAACCAAACAAAAGCGTAGTTCATACTAAAAAATGTATTGTGCAACTGTGCTCACATGCTTCGAAGTCATACAAATATTTGAATTGGTAAATAATATTTCAGGAAGATATTTAGAATGAAATTTACAGTCAGATAAGCATGTTTAAAGTGCCACCAATTAAAAAAGCCTGTAGTTTAAAATGTCCAAGGTGACCGTTCATTGTGAACAAATTCTGATTTTCTATACAACTAATTAGAAAATATTCACAAAAATCTGTAAGCACAGCAAAACACTGCAGAATTATTTAGACACTAAAACCTAAATTTCATTGGGTTATTCTGGTACCATATTTTTCACATGATCAGAAACTGAAAGCATAATTGCAAGGGAAAATTTGCAGGTCTTCTTAAGTCAGGTCCTGTAGATATCTTGGGCACCTTCCTC
This sequence comes from Columba livia, assembly GCF_036013475.1. Classification (NCBI taxonomy): domain Eukaryota; kingdom Metazoa; phylum Chordata; class Aves; order Columbiformes; family Columbidae; genus Columba; species Columba livia. The sequence continues at coordinate 192,102,144 of NC_088602.1, read as the reverse complement.
ATCCTTCCTTCTGGAAGTTCATTTTCTTTACTTCTCTAAGTACCTTCCATTTCAGAATCAAAATTTTAACCAATGACTACTACTCTTCACTAGATCAGAATTGTAACAAAGATGCTAATCAACTCTGGATTGTGCTCTTCATTATGCTTTTTTAAAAGAGTATACTGTAAATATAAGAAAACAGTTACTGCTCACTTTTGGACTATTTTTTGCACAACAGCTGCAGTGTAAGGCTGTGTCATAAAATGTTAAGCTACAAGTAAAAGAAAGTTAATGTATTCGTTATCTGCCAGAAATTACACTCGTAAAGAACTATATTAAGTAGCATCATCACTTGAAGATTAAAAAACCAAAAAGAACCCAAAGTAAGAACCAATCAATCTTTAAATGTTTTAAAAATACTTAATGGCCTCAGAAGACAAGCATGCTGATTTATGTACACTTTTTCTACCATTGTCATTCAAGTCTCAAGGAAGTCATATGTTTGAAAAGCATTTTCTTAGTCACACTAAGAATTAAACACCAAGTTTCTGTTTGAATGGCAGTTAAGGACAGTCATTTTGTTGACTTTAACTTTCAAAAACTTTGATAGCATCAAGCTGCACCAGACACAGACAGTTTTATTTATTACAATGCTTCCACTTTCCCTTGAGCTCTTTCTTCCTCCCATTCAACACACTTAGTCAAAACGAAACGTCTAACTCTCCTGAAGAAAAATAGGCTAGCTTTTTAGAGGTGATTGTGAAACAAACTCAATAGAACTTTGTTTTTCAGAGACTAGATTTTCTTTGCATCATTTAAAATTGAGAAATAAAGACCTCAGTAACCGATTTAAAAGCAAAAATGCAAATATTATTTTCAACTGAAATAAAGTTAGGACTTTCTAGTATACTGCTCTCATTGAAATCAATGGGAATTACCCAAGAGTAGATGCAGTTCTGAGATCAATGCTTTGAGGAGGAAGAGAAGCACAAGGGGAAGGACTGGTTAGATATGGCTGACTTGCCTCTACAACATGAAATGTGTTAAGTCCTATCAATAGTTAGTTTTATTTTAAATAAATAAATAAAAAAAAAAATCCAAGCCTGCCCTCTAGCCTCCCCAAATTCTGAAGTAGAGAATAAAAAGTGCTACAAACGACAGCAAAACAGCAGAGTTTTTAGCACTACTGACCTAGGCTCACATGATGCCGAATACATATTTTGGCAAGTAAGTATATTTCTGAAAGTAAAAAGATGTTTCCAATTCCTTTTCATATGAGATTGTTTGTACTTTCATTTCTTAACACCTAAATTTTTAAAAAGCCTAGCTACTGCGAAAAATAATGAAGCTTTTGTTTAAAAATATCAGCATCATATTCTTAAAATATTTGTTGCAGTTAAGTGGCTATTTGTCCATTTAAAAATTAAATACAATATTCATTATTATTATTCATTATTATTATACTCTTTAATTCACATGATTAAAGCACCTGACTGAAGAGGTTCAGAACAGTCCTGCTTTAAACATGGTTTAAAATCTTACCTTCTTCTTCTCCGTCTTGTTCTAATGCTGCACTTTCTTCTTCAAAACTTCCAATACCTGATTCTATTTGAGGAGCCTGGTTGTGCTGCTGGCTTAGTTTGTTGCGAATAATGCTGATTTCTTTCTTTAACAGCTTTGATCTCTTGCTCCTTGACCCACTGGATTTCATTGCACAGGTGAGATCAAGTTTCTCTAGCAACTCTCTCAGCTGTTCTTCCAAGGACATATGCGCTCTGTTGGCAGGATTCAGTAACCTATCCACTGAAGTCAAAATATGTATAATTGAAAACATGTTAGTGTTTCCCAGAAAAATAATACCAAAGGGGGGTAGGGGGGGAAACAATCACTTGCCAGAATTAAAAGATGTCACCAAAAAGCTATTTAGATTACAGTCTTAGTAGCTTCACCACTACCAGTGAAGAAATGTTGAAACAAATTCCTAATGTATCATTACTGTTCTTGATTAGCATTATGCTCAAGAAAACTAAGTAGTAGAGCAACGAATTAAAAGGTCAGAAGGAAGGCACAATTAATCCTTCCCACTCTGACAGATTATTTCCTTCGTGTCAAAGAGAGGGGCAAGACTGTGGTTACAAAAAGAAATATGCTAATAACTCTCCTTTACTGACAAAGCCTCAGAAGCCTGATGTCTATTTCAAAAAGAGTTATTTTAATTCCTAGTATTACAAATGTGCTGGATGTTTTTAATTCATTAGGTTATTTAAGAATGCACATAAGTTTACGTGCACTGGTAGTCGTTTTCCGTGACTTATAAGCATATACAATCATGTGAAAGAAAGTACTCAGGTTAAACACCTTTTTCCATCTATTTTGTTAAATTAGGCTCTGGCATTGTCAAAATCAGAATCTGGATAACAACTTAGTTCTAACGACAGATCTAGTAGAACAGAAACACTTGAATCTTTCAAGCAATGGTTTTAATGGGAGATGGAAATAAGTCAGCAAACTGAAGAGCAACAACAATCTTAGTCATCTGTATGGAATGTACATGCTGTGTGTAATGAAAAATGGAACTTTTAAAAATAATCGAACAACATCTTACCATCTTCCCATGAGAAAGGCTGGGGTGACTCAAGTTTAGGCCGTTCAGGTAAGTGCATTCCAGTTTCATTATTATAACCAATTGCTTCAGCATCTCTCCTAGCTTGCCTGAGAACTACACCTCCTTGATCTCTTAACCGCACTGCAGCTCTATAAAATATTGTATCTTTTGCATTGTATTTCATACAGTTATCTATGATAAGATTGAAGTCGTCTTCGAACTCACTGAGGTTTTTATAGCCTTGAGCATCTAACCGTTTTCTCATGGTAGAGAAATCCATAGGATGTTTAATATGATCCAAATAGTCTGGAACCTTTGAATAAATATTTAAAACATGAATGGGTAAAATTATCTTATTACAGAAAAAGTAACATTAGCTATTAACTGACCCACATTTTTTAAAGCATTTTCTAACACCTCAAATCAAGGACTTCAAAATGTAGCTTACAATTGCACATCATGATACTGCAAACATTTGCATGACAACCGAAGTTTACATATTACAAGATTCTGCATCTTAGGTAACAAGTTGGAGCTCTACTAAGAGATGATGAAACCACATTTTTCTACAATTCTGTGTTTTTACGTACATCAGTGTATTTATGCATATGCTTGCTTATAAATTTATGTATTTATATGTACACATATGCATAAAATAAACATGTATATTTAGTATATGAACACATATATACAGTTCATATAGACATGTACACATGCCTATGTGTTATTTATACACATATACGTGTTCTATATGTATATATGCACACATACACACATATACAATTTATCTAGTTTCCCAGTGAATGAAAAGGAATTTCATCTGCACATAAGAACACAGTATCCACATTTCCAATTTCAAGACACCCTTTGATTTTTCTTTATTAAATAATCTTACCGCAAAAGCTCATTATGTATCCATGTTATTCTGTACAATTATTTCCCAGAAATTATTTTAGTGTATGAGCATAAACAGACTTTCATAGCAGTAAGTTAGAACTTGTATCACCATAGATATTTAAAGGTAACGCTGCTCCCAACTCTGCATGCAATGATTTGTTATTAAGTGCTACCAAGTCATATCTAAACATAACAAAACACAGCTTAAAAAATACCTCTTTGAGGTTTACTGGCTGAGCAAATATACGAGCAGAATCCTTTTCCTGCAGCTGGTCCAGAACTGATCGCAGAAGTACAGTGAATGGAGTGAGCTGAAGTTCCATAGCAACCTGCTCAATCTTGACCTAAAGAAGCCGTAATAGTACAAGTGAGCATTTTTCATTGAGATACTGTTTTAAAGTTGTTTTGCAGCATGAGTAAAGTACTTTAGATACGAAACACAATATAAATATATTTAAGTAATGAGCTGGCATTCGTCTAACATACATTTTCAGCTGATGACTTTATAAGAAAAAAACATTCTCAACCCTTCATTGTAGACTCAACCTCAACTCTTTTTTTAGAACTAAGATGATTTTATCTATAAATGAATTTTGTTCCCTTTTTAACCTTCATATTTTGCTAACAATGTGAAAATAAGAACAAGAATTTAAAACTAATGTCTTTAAAATGAAACTTCAGTTGTGCTAAGTTCAAAGTATAAAAAGATAATTTGATGTACATTTACAGGCTACAAAAGACCAAAACAAAGAGTAATTTTAAAGACAATGTTCTATGTAAATTCCAAGAAAATAATTTAAAAAACCAGAACCAACATCTTCAGATACTCGACTGTCCTTCAGAATTTTCATTATTTTTGACAATATTACAACTCCTCTTTAATTTTATTTTCAGGCCATTTAAAGAGTTATCAAAGTTGAAACAGTCTTGTTATGGCAAAAATAAACTCTTAATGATAATGGTGTGTGTAAGCACACAAACACACATCCATAAAATACATGTCTATAAATAATAATACATAATAGATGTGTATGGCAAGTGACATGTGAATGTACAGTAATGATGCACAGAATTCCAGAAAGGACTCAAGAATTATAAACTATGTTATCTTGCAATGAATGTTCACAGCTTACAAAAATTAAGAAATGGAACAGTATTTTTATAAATAAGGACAATTAAAAGACTCGTAAGTGGAAACAATTTGCTTTCACAGTTGTCATACTAAGTGTTATCTTTCTGTATTCTTGCTTCCTTTTCTCCGAGTAATGTTAACACTACATCAGAATGACTTTGATGCACGCTTTGGGTTTGTTTTTGTTGTTTTTGGTTTGGTTTTTTTTTTTTTTTTTTTTTTTTTGGTGACAGAAGAATAAAAGTGCTATCCAGTATAAGCACATGTATTGGGAAAATACAGAAAGATGGAATTTTCTAGTGTTCTTCAGAAACCAATTGTCTTTGCAAGTCTAACAGAATGGGTTGTCAAATAATTTCTCTACACCAATGCACACAGCACAGACAACAAATGGGAGGAGTTGGAGTCCACCACCATTTTGCTAGAAAGCTACTACCTAGTTAGACAACTTACTGAAACTTGTTGGGATGAATCCCGTGACTGAAGTGGAGCTACTGGTGGCTACAGGCTGTTCAGAAGGGATGAGCAAGGAAGGAAGGGTGGAGGAGATGCTCTCTACATCAAGAAATTGATAGATTGTGAAGAGCTGTCACTGAAGAATTGCCATGAGCAAGCTGAAAGCTTATGGGTAAGAATTAGACACCAAAGCAACAAAGGGAACGTTGTGGCTGGTGTTTACTACAGGCTGCCCAACCTAGGGGAGCCTGCTGATGAAGCCGACTTACTCCAGCTACAGGAGGCACTGCAGTCACAGACTCTCATCCTGCTGGGGGACTTCAACCACCCTAACATCTGCTGGAAAAACACCAGAGAGAGTTGTAGGCAATCCAAGAGACTTTTGGAGTGCACTGAGGACAACTTCCTAAGCCAGGTAATAGACAACCCTACCAGGGGGGATGTGATAATGGACCTGTTTGTCACCAATGCAAGTGAGCTAATCAGTGACATCAAGACTGGAGGCAGCCTGGGCTGCAGCGATTGTGCACTGGTGGCCTTTACAGTCCTGGGGGGTATGGGCCAAGCAAAGAATAAAGTCAGGACCCTGAAATTTAGGAAAGCAAACTTCCAGCTCTTCAAGGAGTTAATCAACAGGACCCCCTGGGAAACTGCCCTCAAGAGACAAGGGAGCAGAAAAGAGCTGGCAAATCTTTAAGGACACTTTGCAAAGAGTACAGGTGTAAGAAACCACATACAGAAGGCAAGAGGCCAGCATGGCTGAATCAAGACCTGCTAGTCAAACTAAAGGGTAAGAAGGAAATGCACAGGCAGTGGAAGCAGGGACAAGTGTCCTGGGAAGAGTACAGGGACACTGCCTGGTTGCGTAGGGATGGGGCCAGGAAGGCCAAGGTGCAGCTGGAGCCGAATTTGGCAAGGGATGCAAAGAATAAGATGGGCTTCCATAGGTATGTCAGTCAGAAAAAGGAGGTCAAGGAAAGTGTACCCCACTGACAAACATGACTGGGAAACCGCTAAAAACAGACAAGGAGAAAGCTGAGGTATTCAATTACTTTTTTTGCCTCACTCTTAACTGGCAAGCTCTCTTCCCACACCTCTCAAGTGGATGGACCTCAAAGCATGGACTAACGGGACAAAGTCCCACCCACTGTAAGAGAAGATCAGGTTTGACACCACCTGAGGAACCTGAACATACATAGGTCTACAGGATCTGATGAGGTGCTTCCAGCAGTCCTGAGGGAATTGGCTAATATAATTGTCAAGCCATCTTACATGACATCTGAAAAGACATGGTGGTCAGGTGAAGTCCCTGGTGACTGGAAAAACAGAAATATTGCATCAATTTCTTTAAAAGGATAGCAAGGAAGATCCCAGGAGCTACTGACCTGTGAGCCTCACCTCTGTGTCTGGGAATATCACAGAACAGATCCTCCTAGAAGCTGTGCTAAGGCTCATGGAGAACAGGAAGGTGATTCAAGACAGCCAGCATGGCTTCACCAAGGGCAAGTCCTGTCTGACCAACCCAGCGGTCTTCTACAACAGAGTGATTATATCAGTAGGCAAGGCAAGAGCTATGGGGTGTCATCTTTTTGGACTTCTGTAAGGCTTTTAATATGGTTTTCCACATCCTTCTCTCTATACTGGAGAGAAATGGATTTGATGGACTGTTCAGTGGATAAGGAATTGGTTGGATGGTCGCATCCAGAGAGCAGTGGTCAATGACTCAATGCCCAGATGAACACCACTGACAAGCGGTATCCCTCAGGGGTTCATATTGGGACCAGTACTACTTAGTATCTTCATCAATGACATAGTGCGATCAAGTCCACCCTCAGGAAATTTCCAGACAACACCAAGCTGAGTGGTGTGTTTAACATGCCTGAGGGAAGAGATGCCATCCAGAGGGACCTGGGCAAGCTTGAGAACTGGGCCCATGTGAACATCATGAAGTTCAACAAGGCCAAGTGTAAGGTCCTGCACCTGGGTCAGGGCAATCCCTGCTATCAGTACAGGCTGAGGGATGAAGGGGTTGAGAGCAGCACTGCAGAGAAGGACTTGGAGGTACTGGTGGACAAAAAGCTGGACATGAGCTGGTACTGTACACTTGCAGCCCAGAAGGCCAACTGTATGCCGGGCTGCATCAAAAGGAGAGTGGCCAGGAGGCCGAGAGGTGATTCTGCTCCTCTACACCATTCTCATGAGACCTCATCTGGAATACTATGCTCTGAGGTGCTCAGTACAGGAAAGACATGGGCACTTCTCCTCTGAAGAAAGGCTGAGAGAGTTGGGGTTGTTCAGCCTGGAGAAGACAAGGCTCCAGGGAGACCTTATTGCAGCCTTTCAGTACTTAAAAGGAGCCTGTAAGAAAGACAGGGACAGAAATTTCAGTAGAGCCTGTTGTGAATGGATAAGGAGTACTAGTTTTAAACTAAGAAAGGGTAGATTTAGACTGGATATAAGGAAGACATTTTCTATGATGAGGGTGGTGAGGCACTGGCAGAGGTTGACCAGATAGGTGGTAGATGCCCCATCCCTGGAAACATTTGAGGTCAGGATGGATAGGGCTCTGTTGAAGATGTCCCTGCTCATTGCAGGGGGGTTGGACTAGATGACTTCTAAAGGTCCCTTCCAACCCAAACCATTCTATGACTCTATTAACATTTTATTTATTTTAAAGAGTTTGCACGAGTGCACATGTGACCATATGTTCCTTGATCCTAAATGAGGATTAGAAGACAAATACTAAAGCCTTTCTATTGTAAAAACTGTGTTTGAGAGTCTTTCCTTTGGAAAAGTTTCACCAAATTAAGATACTTCATTTACCTGTTCTCTTTTTAATTTTTCACGCTTACGTATAAGTTCAATCAACAAACGTGCTCTTTCAAGATCATGGCGCAGCCTTTGCCAGTACTTCAATTTTTCTTTTAATGCTTGCATTTCTTCATCATCTTCTCTCTAAAAGAAGAATAAAAAATTTTTCATTGAATGAAAAACACTAACCTCTTATTATAAGCTAATTTTACACAATTACAGAACATATTCACAGGAAAGGAACAACTATTATCTTATAGTCATGGCACTTGGTCATAAGCTTTATATCAAACAACCTAGCAGTACAACAACCTGCAAAGTAACATTCTGTATTTTCACATCAAAATCCAAACCAGGTGAACATCCTCAGCTTCTTCAGAAACTCAAGTCTAGTAGAAACAAATTCTTCTTGTGCTCACCACAGTCCACCTCCCCTGCACCCAGCAAGATTATGACACACTTTAACAGAACAAAATCAAAAATGCCTTTCAATGAACACACGAAAGAATTTAATCAACACATTTTTAGGAAGCAGTTGTGTTTAAACACTTGCAGTATTTAGTTTGATTTGTACATAGAGAAAACAGAGCATTCCTTGTGTGTTTTTACTGTTGTTCATAAGAAAGAGAAGGAAATTGGAATACTAGCTACAGTGTTCAAATGGTATTGGTAATTCACCAGAAACAAAGCCAGAAAATAGTAAAAGTCCTTATATTAGTAACAAATACACAAAAGAAACATTTGCTTTGGAAAACTGTTACATTTAAAGCGAATATTTTATTAAAAAAATCTCAGAAAGAGATCCAAAGCTTTGTACGCCTGACCTGTAACTAGCATAATGCAATATACACTTGATAAGTCATGTGTTTTTTAAATTACAACAAACAATAAATTCCATAAATTACGAAAAAGTAGAAGACAGAAAACTGTCTCAGCAGAACAACAATAACCAATATTATAAATTGTTACACTCGCAGCAAAAGCCTCCTTCAGAGGAGAATAATTTAGAAATATCACAGGTCCTCTAAAGGAAGCTTGTGAACTCTTTCAGACTGAAGGTTCTAAAAATAGAATTGCAAAAACTGGCAGTGGAATAAAACATCTAACAGATTGGCGAGTGCTATGATTCTATGATAGGCATAATATTTTATTGCTTTACACGCTTTGCAAGAGTAAAGGCAAGCACCTGTGGAAGCTATGAAGTTAGTTTTATTCAAGTCTCTGACTTCACTGAAGTAGAAAATCGTTAACTATTTAGTATCTCTGTAGTACAATAAAGCAATGAGGAAACAACAGTTCATTCCTCTTTTTGAAAAAAAAGACCAAAAAGAAGTAGCTAAACACTTCTAGTTCCCTTTCCCAATGACTATTACACTACTGACAGTCACCTTTTCTTTTAAGGAGTTAAGTCATGACTTGCAGACATAACAATTAAACTATGAAAGATTGATTAGTTCAAAGTGAATTTTGATTGAATATTAATATACACATTCCTTAAAATTCTCAGAGACTTACTGAATTAGAAAGTCTACAATGCCACCAATTGCTGCTGTTCTACACTTCTCCATCTCAGAGTAAAGATCCCATGCATGGAAAAGCAACTTGTTAACTGATACAGCTATACTGTTTTTTCATAGCTTTACAGTTTTTCAGGACCAAAATTAAATTGTGGCTACTGCTAAATGTGGAAGGCTTATCTTCCCTTTGCATAGTTCTTGAAACTGGGGAACTGAGCCTGCTGAAAGCAAAATCAACAAAACCACATTAGTTTTAGGGTGGGTCAGGAAACTTAAATACCGAAAAAAAGAAAAAGTTATGTTGTTACACAAGGTCTTGGGGTAGCTCATTAGAGACTTAAGTATTTGGCTAAATCTGAAGGTCTAGTTTCACTTAAAAAAAAATAATTCTTTCAGTCAAATCAGTTGATTTACAAATGTCATTTCATAAACTAGGCAGGTAGGTAAAATCTGCAGATGTGACCCAAAGTATCAAAGAGCACCTTGTTTATTTTTGTGCACATATACACTCCATTCTTCGATGTCACTCCGGCTTGGGGATTAATAGCAAGCCTCCAGTTTTTTGACCCTTCTGTGCAAAGTAATGTTGGCAGGCACGGTTTTAATAGCTAAGACAACCTGCCTTTACCCTAATCTATTTATTACCTGACATAAAACATACACCTTAATTAGATTAAAAGATCCAGGCAAGCTGAAAAGAGCATAACACACTGGTTTCCAATATTTAACTAGTAAAAACTTGGGTAAAGAGTTCCTTTCAGAGTTTTTTGTTTTCAAAATCTTTCTGACAAGGGAAGTTCCTATTAACCTCCTGAAAAAAAAGGGCTCTTCTTCCAAATCTGTCTTTCTGCAACAAAGCCAGAAAGTTTCTTCTGGCTGACAACACAATAAAAAGTTACAAAGAAACCCTGTGGTATTTTCTGACAGACTTAGTTCTTGCTGAACACCAAGTATTACCTAGAAAAACTAAAACTGACACATTTATTAATACTGAGGGAAGAGGGAAACACTTCTAAGTTTACACACACAGTACGCATCAACTGAGAACTGGTCTTCAGCTCCAGCTCCCACCATGACTATGTTCTCAGCCTTTGCATCCCTGCAGGAATGCTGCCAGCGTACCAACAGATCGCTCCTTATGCTGGATGTAAATACCTGGGGACAGCCTTGCTCCCTACAGGGGCTGTAACTTAACATGAGCCAAACAAAAACAGCATTACTGTGATGAAACTGTGATGAAACTGGATCTTGAGCAATTCAATTAGTTTTATTAAGTTCCTCTTCTGACACTTGTATGCCAACCAATCAAAATCATTTAGTGGTTGCAATTTCTGTTCCTACTGAAATCTACAGTGCAGTTGTGACCTTAGTCACAACCACCTTCTACTTTGTTTCTCCTAAAAGCTGTTTTAAATCAACTTCACTAGAGCAACAAGCTACTATAATTAAATTTCATGCCTTATTTTTATTAAAGCATTCTTTACAGGGAAAAACAGAACAAAATAAAAATACTGGGGACGTAAATTTATTAGAGTATTCCTAATACCTTTCCTGAATTTCTAGGTGGAGAGAACTGACAGTATAAACCATTCTTTCAGAGGGTTCCTTGTTCCTCCACATGGTGAGGTAGGTTATAAGCAAAAAATCTTCTTGCGTGATTTAGAACTGCTAGTTCACGTAACATCATATTCAAAAGCATATCGTGAGCTCTGAAACATGTTCATTAGGAAGTGACTCTAGATCATGAACGCTTGCTCCCCTGCCAAATTTGTTTTAGTAGCAAACATCAGAGTGGGGTCAAAACCACCTTATACTAGGCATCTTGAAACCTCTTCTGGGGTTTTGGTTCCTCATCTTAACATTTCTTTTCAGTTTAAGAAGCAATAATAACAAAAATCTGAATCCCTATTACACCAATGTTTCTGTTCCTTGTATTGACTGAAAACCTATTTAGGTTTTTGACCATCTGACCTCTCACATAAAATAAGGTAAAAGAAGTTTCCCATCTAGACTGAAAGGAAACAATCGTCTATACCTCAAAAATTTTCTCAGAACACCTATGCCATAGCTGTATTGAAGTATACATTACAGTTTGGCTTAGACTTGGAATAATGAAGATGACTAATGCTTCAAATGCTTTGCAGTTATGACTACTTAATTAGGTATTACAAATAATTATTGAAGAGGCTATGAAGAAGACACAATGTCGTGCACAGGACACTTGGGACTCACTGAAAAGCACTAACTGCACATTTCTTCAATCAACTGAATCATTTAATACTCAGCTTTGCCTGAAACTTTTTTCTTTTCAAAAGACAATGTTAATTTCAAGTTTTAAGAATCAAGTCTCAGAAGTGACCCAATTTTTAATGAATATAAGTTTCCAATTAATCTAGAAAGTATTTTAATTTTTTTCTTACTTAAGAATACTGCAAAGTTAGAAGAGGCAGAGAGGGAAAAGAGGTGTTTGTACAAGAGTGCAAACAGGCAAAGAGATTTTAAACAGGTCATATCTAAGGCTTACTTTACTCTATTATAATCAAACATCAGTTATGAGTATTGTTTTATTTTGGTAGTTACTCTTAAAATATTCAGAAATGTTGCAGTCTCATCATGCCATCTCAACAGGAAAAGTACTTTCCAACTCCCAAGTATAATTTTCTCAGACACTAACTTAGTCTAAGTCTATACTGCCATATAAGCCCTGGACTTTTGTGCTTGATTAAGGATTCAAGCTCATTAAAAGATTAATCAAAGATTAAAAGTAGAATACAAAATATTTTAGAGAAGTTGTAAACCAAAAAACAGTATTAAAATGGAATAACAGAGAAGCAACGAAAGAAGATAAAGGAGTGGCCAGTTTTTATTCAATGTAAATTCTACCTAAATGGAATTTCAGCATCTCAGCTATGAGGAAAGGCTGAGGGAACTTGGATTGCCCAGCCTGCAGAAGAATTGGCTCGGGGGGGTAAATCTCATCAATATATATAAATACCCAAAGGGAGGGTGCAAGGAAGACAGAGCCAGGCTCCTTTCAGCAGTGCCCATTGACAGGAGCAGAGGCAATGGGCACAAACTGAAACACAGGAGGGTTCTTCCAAATATCAGAAAAAACTTTATTTTCACTGTGAGGGTGACCAGGCACTGGGACAGGTTGCCCAGGGAGGATGTGGACTCTCCACTCCTGGAGATATTCAAAAGCTGTCTGCACATGGTTCTGGGCAACCTGATCTAAGTGGCCCTGCTTGGGCTTTCAGGTTGGACCAGATATCTCCAGAGGTCCCTTCCAACCTCAGCTCTTCTGGGAATTATTAACTAGTTTTTTTCCATGAAAAGCTAAGAAAAGAAACATGAAGAAAAATGACAGATCAGATAATTAAGAAGCAGTGTTTGACTGTGGTATTTTTAAGACTACATCACTTAATGACAATCAGCAAACAGCAATGCAATTCAAACAAAATAATACTTAAGCTTTAAAGAAGAAAAAAGAAATCTCAATTTAATAAAAGTAAATGATTAAAAAATGCATTTTTAAGTTCTAAAGACTATTTTACACGAACAATTCCACTTGAAGTCAAACACCTGGCGAACAGAAAGAACACAGCCAGCTACTTTTTCAGTTCAATTAAAAAAGGTAACTGGGATGCAGTAATAATTTCCACATCATGATGCTTCACAGCATTTCAAGTTCTACACACGTGGATCCATACACAGAATTCAGAAAGGAAGTTTTAATTACTTTCTAAGACACTCAGTGACCTGAAAACAAAACAACAGAAGACCTGCCAAAATCTCTAACATCACTGAAGAGACGTTCATATTACAAAACTGGGAAGCAGAAGAGTACTGCTTTCTGAATCTGATACATATGTGAAGTGACCGTTTTCCAGCTATTCTGACTGCTAAATGTGTTCAACTTTAACCAACCTAGATGTATTTTAGCTGAGTTTTACTTAAACAAAATATAAGCATAAATTTATGCTTGTCTACAATCCTACTTAACTATGTCGAAAGTGAAAGTTGAAACAAGTCTTCGAACTTAATCAACAATTCACTCTTAGTTTTGCTATTACCAAACAACGTGGGCAATAACGATCTGAATTCAAAACCTGTAAACTAGCACGTCCAATCTTAACTCTGCAAAAATCCCCATTTTCCTTAGTTATAAATGTCAAAAACATACTTATTGTGCATCTTCTGAGGAACTTAAAATAAAATGTTTTACCTTACTAACTCACAGCACATTGAGAATGAGTTAAAAAAAACCAAAAACAATGGTATTAGGATAGTATTGGTGACAGTATTTTTGTGAAACATTTAAGTAAAACAAAAGAAAAACCCACACAAGTTGGTATGTTTTTTCTGGTTGGATTTTTTTAATATCTCACAAATTAAAAAGGATTTGATAGTGCCTAATTTCAAATATAGGTCATATTACTTGATAATAAGGTGAAGAATTTACTCAGTCCTGAATAAGAGAAAGTTTTTACTACATGCTATGCTTTCCGGTTATTTTTTACTCTGTATAAAAGTGACTTTCTGTTTTTTTTCTTGTAAGTAAAAAGTGTGTCACATACCTGTTGTGTGTTTCTTTGTGACTGTAAACTGGACTGCAGCCTTCTCAACAGAGGAACACCATTCCTAGACAGTCTTTTAAGCAACCAGTAACTGTGCACTCGTTCAACAAACTGCTTCTTCCGCTGAATGGCCACCTGATTCATAATCTTATTTAATCTAAAATATGGAAAAACTGATATTGTATTTTTCATAGCAAAGCATAAAATGTATTTGTCTATGGAAGTTAACTGTCAGATATATATGAATGTATAATGTAACAAGAGCAGTGATCACCATATTACTTATTTCTTTCAATGACATCACTTTTAGCACAATTATTTCTGAGCAGTAGATGACAATCAAATACATCTGCTTGACACTATAGTTTTTACCAAATACATTAAAGTACTTTATAAAGCTAAAGGGTATTAATTTTTTCATGATCATCTCAAGAGCAATCCCAGATTAGGACTGAGAATAAAGCATCATGTGCATTTCAGAATTATCTTCCTATTAAAAATAAAATCAGAAATAAAATTGTAAATCCCTACAAGTTTTCAGATAAGTTGTGCCATCTTCACACATAATTAGTAGTTTATTTTAATGACAATATATCTTAACTTTTTATATAACAATGTACAACAAAAAGCTTGCATTACTCATCCACTAATATTATTTTTTCATAAATAAAGCAAACAAAAATATAAACCAGAAGAACACTTATGATTTTACCCCACACATATGATGAAAATATTCACACAGAAAAGATGCAAGAGGATGATACAAACAGTTAAGCAAAATATCATGATTAAATAAACACTATTTTCTCCAAACTTGATTTTAACAGATGCAAATACTGTTTGCATACGCTCTGTTTACAAATACTCTAGGAAAGTGCTATATGAACATCATATGCAACAACCTTGACTCTTGTTTTTAAATAAAGACACATTAAAATGTCAAAGCCTCACATGACAGTAACCTCTCAAAACTTACACTAAAAAAAAAATCTGTTCATTCTTCACTAAGTATATTACTACCCATAGCAAAACTCTACAACAGATAGCGGTAGGTCTATCAGAGATTCTCTAATCAAATTTAATACCAAAACAGGCAAAATTAAATTCAAGAAGTATCTGATTTTTAGAGTGATACCACAAGGCATTTAAATGAAAATAATTAATATAAGCACACAAATATTTTTCTGCTTTCTCCCTTTTAATATTAGGGATAAAGCAGTTTCTCAGGTAAGTGATATAAGAGAAGTAGTCAAAGACCTAAAAAAAAAAAAAAAAAAAAAAAGCAAAGTAAACCTTGGGTACAATTATTTTTATGAATAGCTGGGAAACCTGAATGCTGTTTTTCAGACAGACATACAAGTGAGTCTACCCTGAGTTCAGCAAAGGTGATCTATCCCTGGTTGTTTTTTCTGGGCTGCATAGAAGGTAAGGTACAACAGCTCTACTCAGTATTATGCTAACTAGCTACAGAGCTTTCAGTCACCACAAGGTAAAGGCAGAGCAAACACAGGTTTTCTTCAAAATATAGTACCATTGTGTCCTTCAGTTCTTCAGGGACATTATTTTTCATTTAATACACTAAGGTAAGTTACGCATTCTTGAAAAGTTTTAGCTTAACTTAAAGCTTAGACAGTCTGCAGATGGCTTTAGCACTGTCTTGTAAGTCTTTCACGGAAGGGCAGAAGCAGGCTCCACGAAGACTTACTCAGTGCACAACAGACCTTGATGTGACCATATTGAACTTCAAACACAACGGAATTACAATTAATTATAGAATGCAATCAAAATCAAATAAGTACTTTTACATTTCTCTTTTGGGAGCAGAATAACCTACTAAACTGAGTCAAAAAAAGCACAGCCAAATAGGTACCTATTTGGAAAGATCAGAGAATCATAATTTACCGTGAAGAAAGGTGCTTCGGCTTTGTGCCCATCAGATGTGGCAAGACTAAGCAAACATCTTTAATTACAGCTTTAAGTACATTTGCCCAGTCACATAACAAAACACTCTATTCATAGATAATTATAATAGTAAAGTGCTAGAATAAACTTGGGAAAGATGTTCACAGAAGATATTCTCCAACTTTGAAAATACAAATAAACAGAAGGTAATCTGGAGTGCAGAAACTACCCAAGAAGCGGTAGGAATCGTACTCCTCTTTGCCTTCCCTGCAAATAAAAACAAACAACTACTGGCTGATCATATTTCATTTAGACACCGGCATTCAGCAGTGGCAACACACCACCAATCACACCTTAATTTCTCAAAATACAGCGGTCAGAGGATGTTCACACGGCAGTTATCTACAGAGCCGCTACACTGTGATCTTATTAATATAATGATGTGACATCTGCTGTTAGACTCTTAAGAGTCCACTAACTACAGCGCAGTTCTTTGATCATCTTTTTGCTTACTCAGACACTCCCAGGTAGGCTTTTACTGTCCCAAACAATTTTAATTTTGGCTGACAACACAACCATTCTGGGAAAATGAGACAAGATTTATCCACTGCTGTGATGCCAGAAGTAACACAGACTGAGTGCTGATTTTGAAGCTCCCACCCTTGACAGAGTTACCATATTGGGAAAAAGGTTCTCACTCACAGTGATACTTTCGCCGCAGTGAAGCTAAACACAAGCATGAAATACGGCACAAAGGGATGTGTGAGCCTTGAACAAGATCCTTTCTGCTACCTGAACCTGAACTATATTTGTAGATACTGAAAATTAATTTTCAAACTAGAATCTTGAAATTCTTTGAGGTCTGAAAGGAGTTTGCTGCACTTGCCCCCCTTTTTTTCCCCCCAAGAGAGATGTAATTAAAAAAAAAAAATATTGAAAAGTAAAAACAAACAAAAAAACAAAACACTATAAATTCCAGGCAGGTAAGACAGAGCAGTTTGAAGACTTTATAGTTTTGAAATCCAGGATATGACTTGCACAAGACAGGATCAACAGCTACAACTATACTGACAATTCCCCACGCAGAGGCAAGATTTGCAGAACTTAAAACACCTCCCATGTCTACATAAAACACCTCAGCAAAGACATTTTTTGCCAAGTTATCTGTCTACCCTAGGACTTTTTCCAAGTATGAGAACATCAGGAATAACATCTTTCTGTAGTATTTTATTTTTTAGATGTCAAGTCAAACACAGCAAATATTGTGAGAAAATAGTCAGATATCTAGAATGCACATTAAACACCAGTGTATCAATTGAACTTGTGCCTTCTCTTCAGAAAAAAACACACCTATCTTGCTGCAATTAGCAATCTCATCACATAACAATTTTTATATCTCTATTAAGATTGACAAGTAAGTGCAAGACTACTATTGAAGACAGCTCACAAAGAAGAGAAGGTAGGAACATACATCTGGACGATTCTACCAGAGTTATGGTCTCACCTATCACAACAACTTTAGACACAACGGGGAATAAAAAGCCACAACTATAGCGACTACAGAAAGCAAGGAAGCAGACAAAAGTGTTCTTGCTGTCTAGGTTTCACGTGAAACAGAGAATTTGTTAAGACAAAATTCCTGAGGAGTATCCTGAAATGGACCACGTTAAGTGCAAAACACATTTCGCTCGAAACATTGAAATAATTAAGACAATTAAGCTAAACCCAGAGCAGAACAGCTCTTACACTGTAACTTGCTGCAGCCTGAACCACTGTTCTGAGACCTTAAGAACAGCTCAGTGTGGCTCACAGTATCTTGTTTTTCCCTCAGCTTATCAGTTATTTAAAATGAAGCACATTATAAGAAGATTTGAAAATGTGGCTGTGTTCCCATGAAATTCAGTAGCTGCTGTTATATAATTAGTTCCATTAAAGCAGCATTAGGTTTCACGCTGATGACTACTGCAGCCTCTTGATGTTTTGGCACCATTAACCATATTCCCTCTTGTTTTTTTTCCTTTTTTTGGGCTACATTCCAAGACTATGCAGATGTCAAAACATTTTTCAGAACTGTTTTATTCGTGCCACAGGCAACTGAGGAAACTAGTACTACTGCCCTTCCTACTGGCATCTGACTGTAGAACACTGCACCATGCACTACAACCATGATACGGAGGTATCATATAATTCCCTGCTCATCTTTAAAAAGGGAAAGGTCCCTTTTTACCTGAACCTTTTGAATAGCACCTGCAGTTCCCAGCCTGAAACCACAGTTTAGGCTGAAGTGTAAATTATGGCATTAAAAATATGCTGCATTTAAAAAAGCAACAGAAGGATGATGAAATTGATTTGTTTTGAATGGGTAAGACAGACTCAATTTCAAATGAAAGTCAATACACAACAGCTTTAGTGAGAAATTGCAATTTATCAGGTGCTCTATACTAACCCTCTCCTCATACAGAGACATTTGATGGATAATCTGCCCTACAAAAGGTAATATTCTTAAAGCACCGCTCAAAGCATTCGCAGAAAGCTTAGTGTTACTCAGTCCTATGTTTCCTCATCTTTTAGATAAATGCATAAAATAATTTTCATCAACACAAGAGATGTGCTCTTGTCACATCAGCAATCTTACAGTTTCCTTCTCCTACTCATGACTGCCTTCCTCTCCTGGTTTCAGTTACAGATCACTGTGGCAACTACGGTAACCAGATTAAAAAAAGTGAAAACAGTATTTTTGGTGACTAACTATGCGGCAGTTTAACTTAAAAAAAGCCAACAAAAGATAATCAGCCATTTTTCTGTTAATCACCACTAATCACTCCACAGACCATAAATGTTTTTTAACTCCACAGATATTATTTTACTGTTATAAAGACTTCTATAGCATCTCTCCATTCTCTTTTCAAAATATGAACTGGAAAGAAAATTTCCTTATGTAAATATGTGATTTTGCCAGTGTTATTAGTATAGTAACTTGGGCAGAAGGAACTTCATATGAAAATCTGTAAGATTAAGTAAGATCAAATACCCACTAAAGAAAACTTTTTAAACATGAACTTAAACTAGTATTTGAATTACTATACTTGTCCTGAAGCTCCCGTTGCATTAAGTCGTTATTTTGCATCTTCCTCTATCCAACATAGCTGTATCAAACGTACATGCAAAAGACTAGCAAAACTAAATGATACTCTAAAATTTTATTTACTATCACTAAAATACCAGAAACAATCAAATGATGTTCCACCTTACTGAGCAAATAAAATACCCCTATTTTCCAACACAAAGATTGCACATGTATTTATAAAACCTGTCAGAACAAAACAAAATCTAAATGGAATAAATTGTAACAAAGTAAACTGAGTTTCAAGAACATTTGAATTTTCAAGTCTTGCTCAGCAAAGACACAAACATTACCTACAAACAATTGTAGTAACTCCACTAACTGGAAAAGAATTAGCAGAAAAAAAGAATAAAAACCTATGAAAGCACCTATTCTGAGAACTGGAATTAATTCTGGGGCCTTGCCAACTACCCAAAAAACTCTTCCCACACTGAACCTTTGGCAGCAGCTGCCTATCAAACAGTGTTTGTAGAACTCACCTTTTAAAACAAAACAAAACAGAACAACAGTGTAGATAGTTTTGTTGCTCTGCCTGTATTTATCTCCGCCTTCAATCAAAAATTCAACTTACTGTACTATTTAACTAAAAAAACCCCAAACCAACCCTTTTGATCAGCTTTAAAGATAACACAGGAGGTAGATGAATAACTACGTAAAAATCGGAGTCCATTTGTATTTATTTCCTTTTGAAAAAGGATAAGGATAAAATTTCTTTTATAACTAACAGAAGTCAGCTATGTACCAAACAGCACATACAACAAATCCTGAAAAGACTGACACTTATTTCGTTTAAACTTCTGTGCAACACAAGTCTGCAGAATTCCCCTGTGACAAATACACACTTTCCTAATTACAACTACTCTCCAGCTTTTATTTTGAAGATTTTGAGCAAACGGGAATGTCCCATTCCCAAATAACTTCCCTAAGTATTCTAACACAGTGTTCAATCACCTTCAGAGTTATTTATTTTTGTCTGTATGTTTTAAAATTCTAGCTATTGAATCTGTCCTTCTCTGCTAGGCTGCGAATCTAACTGTGCGTATTTTATTTACAGATGCATCTTCCTTTCTTGGACAGAAAAGCAGAACATTGAACTTAACAGTTAAGTAAACAGTCAATTCTCCGTTAGTTATAACAGGTTACTTTGTTCCTATTTAACATTCAAGTTTGTGATCTTCCAAAACTCTGGATAAGGAAAAAAATTAAAAAAACAACCAAAAAACTCTACCCTGTCACACTGAAAAACCTCCCTAGTCTTCTCAGAAAAATCACATGCATAGATGTATTTCTACCACTTCCTATACAGAATACTGAGTCATGACTTTTCCTTCAAATTACTGAAAATATTATTCTGTGCTTTTTTTTTTGGTAGTAGTCATAACCATAACAAACATGATTTTGAAATCTAATCTCAAAAGGCTAAACTAACATCATCCAAAGTATAATTCAAAAACTGCCTTTTTATCTATAATAAAAGAAATCTCAGCCTTTACCTACTAATTTTTGTGCCTTCTGTAACTTTACTATTGAATTAAAAACTGCCAGGAGACAGTTCTTCAGACAATGTGTTCTGAAAATCACATTCTTGTATGGCACTTAAAAGATGCAACATTCTCTAACTGCCACCAAAATATCTAATGAAAGTTCACATAACTGGTGAAATTCAGAAGTACTGAAAATTAAAAACACATGGATTTTGAGCTTCATAACTGCATTGCTGCATATATAGCCATTGTGGACCAAAACCCTTAGAGGACACACAGAATACTAATAATGCACCTTACAGAGATACTTAACATATTAATATATGTTTTGAGCTTCTTTGTACCAGAATACAGGAAAAAAATAGATGTACAACATACTCCTATATTAATTTCATTAAAATGGCATATTTAAATAAGAGACAACACTGCTATCCTCTGGATTTTTAGCAGGGTGGAATCACCCTTTGGATATCAATCAACTTGTGGTTTTGTGTGTGTGTTTTTTTTCCTTTTTACGCCAGACATCCGTGTGTCTTCTCCATTATTTTTACTTAAAATCAAAATCTACTTTTACAACCTATTAAGTCAGTCACACTTTCTCCAACACATTAATTAATTCTTATTTAATAACCCAACCAGAGTCGAGACAATGTGGTTTGAAAATAAAGCTCTAAAGTGACTTTTACTTTTTTTCCCCCAAATACCACTAAGGCAAAGCTAGTGAACACTGCAGTAGTTCTTTTCTTGATTTAGGCTTTTTTAAAACTTAAGCATAGAGGTTAAGATGACATCAGTAGTAGTTTCCACATGTATCATAAAGGTTTCAAGCTCAATGAATCTTACAAGAAACAGCAATGGATGATGACTGCTGGCATCTTCTCCCACTTTACCTAGGTGATTCCATCATCTAATTATTAGATACAACCATAAGGCATATCAACATCATGCTGTCCTGTAATTAAGTATTTCCACATTATTTTGTGAAAGCATACATACATGTATATTCAAGGATAAACAGTTAACAGACATTAGCCTGGATTTATTCCGCCTTCAGTCTTTTGCAACACAGGTTCTAGTAGTACTTTTGAATAGCTTTTTTATGTTGAATTTTAAGCAGCATTTCTTATTTTTTTGCCCCACTTAAAATTTTTCTGAAGGTATTACAAAAAAACCCCACACCCGGTACCCTAAACATTACCCTACAAGCCACATATATGATTAAGAAGTATCATCTGTGAATGCAGACCAAGTGTCAATGGCCTTAGTAAATGTTCCTTTCTGCTGATACTGTGTTTCATCACTTCCTGTTAATTTCTTTTTCTGGTCCACACTTCATTTTTAAGGTAATCACGATGCCCGTGTCAAGATATCAAGACTACATTTAATTATTCGTAAAAAAGTTCAGAATAGTTAAATTAGATAAATTATAAAACAAAAGGAAATACCAGTTCCTGCCTTGACACAAAAAGTACCAGAAATCCAGTTTTACTACCAGAAGTGATATGCTTTCTAATAAAAGCAAAGGTCAACATAGAAAAATCAATTAATGTGCAGCATATAAACGTTGATTTCTAAAGACAGCTGAAAAATTTTTTTAACAGTCTCATCAATTTTTACTCTCAGTTATCTGCCCACTACTTGTCTACTTTCACAAAGATCTTTTATTCTCTCTCAATAATATGATGCAACAGAACCGATGCATTTAACACAGAAAACAAGTATAGTGCCTCATTCCTACTTATTATGCAAGCGGGACTGTTTTTTATTATTTTTTTCTCTCTGTACAAGTATTGCATTTCAAATGCTTTTTAGTTTCAGACACTACAAATATATAATGTAGAAACCAAAACTGTAGGAGAAAGCAAATATTTATATGCTTTAAAATATCTGCTTCCGCTTTAGAGTGTGGTACTTGCACGAATGGTATTTTAATACAGCAGATTATACTATATCCAAGTATTTTGAATATTGAAGATTAAATGTTTTACATTACATTCAATTTCCCCAAGTATATAGCCACAATGTCCTACTTTCACATTTCTAAAGAACATGAATATTGACACTGGCTTTTCTTTCACAAAGCAATCACATTTTAAATGCCTCTCTTGACACACAAGATCAAGAGACTACACCAAAACAATGTTGTTTGTACTAAAGAATTAAGCACTCAAAAGTGAGAGAAACCAGACGGTTTTCACAGTTAACACTGCAACTTTTCTTCCCCGTGTATCCATCCTATTCACTGGGTAAGTCAGCCGTTACAAAGGATGATGAGTGGCAACATGGGAAAAAAATAATCCACAAGAAATAGTGCACAGAGCCAGTACGAGATAACCATCACAGACAATAAGCTAGATTTATATTGTCAAGTCAGTCCTAAAAGTTAGATTTCCTAACTTGGAAACTCTGGACCTGCAATCTATATAAAACACTTTCAGTATTTGACCAGTAAAACAAGCATTCATCTACTAAGCAAAAGTCAACCATCACACACCACTGGTGGACTATGAACACTGCAAGAACAAATTTGCCCCTGTCTTCAGACAATCTAGCTGGCGGCAGTGGGAGGCCACTTCTCTGACTACTGCTTCCCAACAGGTGCAAGTACTGTTGGTCCCTCCCAGACAGGTGTACAGTTTGACAGAGTGTCCTGTCCCACTTGTACCCCCCTAACACGGCTGCTCCCACATACCTCAGAAACATGTGACTTTCAGACTAAGATCATTTCTGCCTTTCCAAAAGAAAAAAAAACAAAGAGGCTGATGAATGCAAGCAGTACAACATAAGCAATGATCTTCAAAAGTTTTATATTTAAAAAAAAAAAAAAAAAAAAAAAGGAATTTCCTAGTAAAGAGACAATACATTTCTGTAGCCAGAATGCCTGATGCAAATCATATATGCATAAGAGGTTCTTTGGTGGTCCCATATAGTATCCCATGCGCTAAGCAATTAGAAGTCAGCACTGAAGTCCCCTTAAGGCTCTCACATGACCTGCTGAACCTCTGGAAGTGGGTACTAACTTTCTAAAACACCTAGGCAACAGGATAGATGCCCACCATTACAAAAAAAAAAAAATAAAAGACAGGAAGCATTCATTAATCTATCAACGGCTAAAAACTTTTGATCCTACACTCCTTAATCAGTAGTTTACAGAGGCCATATAACTAGATAACAAACGACCTACAGAATGACACTATCTATGTAATTTAACAGCAAAAAGCTTAAGAGTATGACATCTGCATAAGAAACTGTGAAAACTGCAAGGTGTACAGCCCCCAAAGTCATTCAAGGCAGTCGCGTAAAAACCTGATCTACAGATAAACTGATACAGAAATTGATGAGCTACAGAAAGTTGTGTAGAAATTATGAAGTATGTTTTTCTACACCAGTCTTTAAACATATTGTGAATATTTACATAGGTATTTTGGAAAACAGAATTATTACAAATGGTATTATTAAAATGCCAGGTCTTTCCTACACACTCACTATCCAGGTAAGGAAACAACATAAACCTGCTACCATAAACTAAATGGCAAGACATTTCTCCTAAAGCTTCAGCACGTGTGCTCAGAAGCTACATCCACTAAGTATTTTCCTCCTCACTATAACCTTCATATTTGTATACTTCTCTGGCTACTCATTCTGAAGAACCAGCTACATGCCCAGGAGACATACAGTTCCTTATTAATGATTAAGAAAGTATACCAAATCAAACATCTCCACATGTGCCTCAATTTCCAGAATGCTGTAAACATATATTTCTTCTCTGATAATTTAAATAGCTCAATTGCTCTTCCTCGAGATGTCTGGAAAGGCAGTTCCAAGAGAAAAAGCATTAAAAAACAGTTTAGAGAAAAGGGATCATTTAAATGAAGACTGCTGTGAAAATATCTACATCATTCATTATTAGTCTATGGGTATGTTTTTAACTCACATACATACACAAGTTTTCTAAAGCAAAAAGAAAAAAAATAGACAAAAAAGAAAATTAGACAACTGAGATTTCAGTCTGCAGTATAACCACTTTTCTTTTTAATTTACCCATTTCTGTTTTGCTTTCAATTAAGCTATTAGCTTTCTAGGACCAAGCACATTCACATTACAAAGACTACTTAAGCAAGAGTCTCCTTCACCTGAACGCAAGCCATTTGTAATACAGCTGAACTTTAAAATAGTTTTAAACTGTGTCCAGTTTCTACATTTGTGACACAGAATTTGGAACTCATCTTCTTTCTTAATTTGTCTTAAAAAAACAAATATACTACATCGCCAATCAGGATTGTCCTAATTAAGACAAAGCCAAATACTTTTATATAACTCTTCCCTCCCACAAACAGCAGTACCTGTTTAAACGATGGTACTAGTTGCTTACTGTCAACTTATGCTTTTCTACAATGCACCACTAAACAAAAATACCGTTTTACCAAGCAAAACATAATGGAGAACAAAGCAATCGATCTGATGTTTGTAAACACCACACAGGAGCTAAACGCTGTTTGTCAGTCAACAAGTAGCTACTTGTATTAACACAGCTTACTGCAGAAAAGGACTGCAGTCTCAAATCATGTATTTATTTAGATTAATTCAACCAGCCTGAATTGTCCACTATCTGAGACTTGGGAGTGAGCTTTTAAAAAAGCAGCATTTATTTGCATTATTTTAAGAGCCCTCACTGTCACAGCACAATGAACTTGCACATGGAAGTGATGCCCATTTCGAGAATTTTTCTAAACTACCATTCTTAAATCAGTAAGAATTTCATTCACGGGGATAACAAACATTGATGTTGTAAATGTGAGAAACAAAACCAATAAAGACAAACTTGGTACTAGTCCCAATAGTCCAATTTTGCATTTCTCAGCCTAGTACACTATGTCTCAAATGTTCAGCAAAGCCAAAACTGTATTTTTCTACCTCAGAACTTTCTGTCATTACTCAAATTCCAGAAATAAATTATTTCCACTATTGAAATGCACTATAACTCAGTTTAACTGAAAGAAATCTGAAAAGATGCTACTGTTCTTTTAAGATACAGCTAAGATAGCTGAAGTCCATGCTGATTTTTTTAACTCCTGGAGATTAAAGGTCTTCATTTTGCTCCAATTTTGCTATTACTTACGAAAACATCACTTGAAACATCCCCGTTTTTGATGCATCACTTCACTAGCCTCACCAGATCTAGGGCCACCTGCCAGCCCCTCTGATCACTACAGTTAAAACACAAAAATATGGCATGCTAAATCTAAATAGCAATATCAGTTCGTGCTTTATATTTGCACTCACATAGCAAAAGCTCCTGCAAGAACTGCAAAAGACATTAATATAAAATTCAGCTTAAATAGAAATTCTTACAAAGTACATATTTGTAAGCAAAAACAACATTAGAATTAAAACTCTTTGCCACATGCATTAATTCATTTTTGTTCAAACATAAATCTTTCACTAAAGTTATAGGATAGATATTTGACAGCATCACTGAATGGGAGGGCACATTAATTTCAAATTCCACGACCAATAATACTTTAACCAACTACCTAAACATCATGTACTTGCTAACTTTTCTAAAAAAAGTCTGCAAGATAGCAAACTAATGATCCAAGCCTTCATAAATACTATTGCATTTGCAAATGAAAACCACAAATTTAGGAAAAAAAAATGCCTGAAAAGATACTCTGCCCCACAGAGAAAACACTTCCTGGAAGGTTTCTTTGCACTACTTACATAGATCTTACAGTACAAGTTTATACTTAATTTAGATGAAATGAGCAAGATTCAAGTCTTACATATGCAAATGTAAGTTTTCAGTTTGGGGCTCTTAAAATTAGGAAAAGAAGTTCAGATCCTCAAATTATGAATACAGTTACCTTTGAGCTTGGCTGTTTTTTTAATATGAAGGTCAACCACATATGCAATTCTGAATTCAGTGGTTAATTCTCCAAAGTACAGCAAATGATGACTGAGCACACAGCATGATTTGGTCTGACAACAACAAAAAACAATACAAAACAAACCCAAACACAACTGAAAAAATAAAGTTTCTGAGGACAAGACAGACCACTTGACCATCTACTAATTTCTTTGGGGAAGTTAATGTATTTGTAATGCAATTTCATAAAAGTACAATGTACATTATTTGTATTAATCCTCCAAGTATGCCCTTTAAGAAAAGCATATTAAAAATGCACCAAAACTTAAAGTCATCATCTAAAAGCATTGGTTTACTATTAAACAGATAATTAAGTAAAGGTTTCTCTCAGTTGGAGGGTTTGCTTACCTCTGGGGGGGAATATAAGGAGCAGATACTGTTGGCATAACTGTACAGGGTTCAACCACTGTTTTCTTGGCCTTTTTTGTCTTTTTTCTGACTTTTGATGAAGACCTAGCAGTTCTGACTGATCCCTCCTTTCTACAAACACCATTTTTTATTTCAGCTTCTCCATAAATATTTAGAGGTCTCCGTGTGCAACCTGGTGGCGTATGTACATCGCAATAGGCAGTCTTTTTTACAGAGAAGGTTGTCCCACTGCCAGTTAGTTCTTTCACAGGTTCCATTTTCATATATAGACCGGCTTTTTGAGCACACGTCACATGGAATGCAGTATAGCAGTTTGCTTTGTGGCACTGGATGCAGGCACCAACACCTTTCTGTTTACAGAGGTAGCATGTTAACTTCCATCTGGCTGGGGGAATGTTCCTGACACCATCAATTGGCTCAATAAAAACTGTATTGGCAAATCCAACTTCCGGAATCCACAAAGCACACACAACGTGCCCCCAACGATCATCATCAGTCTTTTTAAAGGCACCTCCCTTGTTTGGGCACAGCACACAGTCTACAGGCCGAGAACGGGACTGCAGACAGTGTCTGCAGAGCCACTGGCCCTCAGGTATATATGGCACCCCATAGCATTCCTGATGTACTGCTAAGTTACACATATCACAAAACAGGATTACATTGCTGTTCTGACATTCACCATCCATGCATATACAACACACCGCATCTTCATCAATTAAAGACTGATGATCACCCTGTTTTTGGTTCTCACAGTAAGACTCTTTTTCAAACCTATCCATAAGGAATTCGAACATATTTTGTGAAACGACTGACACTCCATCACTTTTACGCTTCTCATTTATTATTTCTAACCACGCATAATCTTCTTCATCCATGTCATACTCAACTTCATTATCAAGTTCTTCTGCTGACTTCTCAATGAATTTGTAATAACCTGGAGGTCTCCGAGGAGCCGAAGGGGGACTGTATTCAACAATCCGTACTTTTGGTTCTGGAAGAGGAGCTGTTGTAGCAGGTGTACCATGTGAGCTCGGAAGAGCTTCATTTTTCTTTTTCACTTTGTTATTTTTATGCCGTTTGCTTCTTAGACAAATTGGTGGTCTTTCACTATTTTCTTTATTGCTGTTGCATTCACTCATTTCCTGGGCTGTAAGATCATCTTCTAATATAATCTCTAAAGGATCAAATATACTGATCCTATGCAAGCGACCTTCAATTTCTATTTCAACCATTCTTTGAGCTTGAGCGTACGTCAAGGTTTCTCGTGTGGGGGAGTGCTTAATACTGCACGGGGAAGAAGAATGCCTTGCTGCCGATACTCGATGACATCTTCCTTTTCTCCTCATTTGGTAATGTTTACCTAAAATTAGAACAACAGTTAATACTATGAACTCCAAATATTCATATTATTAGTTTTATTATAGCAAGAAAAAAAACTTCCAATTCTATAGGCCTCAACCTATCTGCTCAAATGAAAATAAAAAGCCAGTCACCCTTACTTCATAGGACTGCACACTTTGTTTTGTACAAATGTAACTTAATGATAAATAGATCTCCTAAATAACAGCTTCTCTTAGTAAACACAGCTATACAAAACCCTTGACACAAAAATGCTACACAAGAGCTATATGTATGACCTCTGCATGAGAAAAAACATTTCAGAAGTGCCATAGAAAAAAAAATATATATATATATACACCTGTTACACTGGAAGAAAACCTTTAACACAGTATTTCCTAATACATTAAAGGTGCCGGCATTTTTTCAACAGCTACAGTTTCTTTCCTCCAGATCTCAAAAGAACTAACAAAATCATGAAGGAGAAATAAGTTTTCCCCACAATGTTTTCCAGTGTAATTTGAAATAATCCTGTTAAGAACTCAATTACTACACCTACAATATAAGGCAGAAAACTACACGTACTTCCGTCTTTGGCAAGTGCGTGGTTTGACAGCCCTTTCTTACTCTTCTCAATTCTTAGCAAGTCTATTATTCTTTACAAAATGACAAGGACGCAATTGAACCTGCAGTGCTCAATATGTCACAGTATGAACTGCAACTACGAAATATTCCACCTGTAAAGCAGATGTGACTTAGACTGAAAACTTGCTCCCTGCATGTAACTGTGCATATATGCACACCCTTCTCTCTCAACAGATTATTCAAGATTGATTCTCAGAGTAACTGGCGTAGATAAAAATCTTCCTGTATTTAAATCCAATCCCAAGCTCTTTATCATAATTTTCAAGTTTAACACTTACTGGAAATAGATCGTTCCACATACTGCACAAAATGATAGCTCCATCTGCACCCCACCATGAAGCATCATGACCAGGACAAGCATGCATTTTGTTCAAAGAATTTCTAAGTAAAAGCTTCCACACTTATACCTTTTTAACACTTTTTTTTTTTTTTTTCCCTATGAGGGCTGAAAATATTATAAAACCAACCTATAAGGTCAAGTTTAAAAGTTCTATCCCCGTTCTTCCTAATAAATAATTTATAAACAACAACATTCTGTCTCAGCTACAGAAAAAACTCTTAATCTATAATCACTGGCTTCAAGTATTATTAGGGCCTCACCATTTAAATTCTGACCAACCAAAAATTCAAGTCAGTGTTGTTTATTAGCTAAAATAATACAACTAGTGTTAGCATGTATTGCCAAAATACATGAAACACAGAGATGAAAACACAATTACTGTTCAAGACTAGTATATCTATTTCAGGAATAACAAGGACTGGAACAATAACAAACTCCTCCATGTAAGCCTGCCTTTTGCTTAGTCTATGATGCCTATCTCTAAAGGTGCACCTTCAAAGTACTGAAGGAACTTCTTTTACACGAAGACTAAATAATTTAAGCAGCTAGCATTCAAACTAGTTCTTGAGAAGGTCTGCTCTATCTGCTCTCACAAACTGACCTTGTTTTCCCAGAAAAATTAAGAAGACTAATCTAAGCTGTTTTATAATTCATGTGACAATTGTGTTGCTCATAGATCTTACATACAAATAATCCTTAACTCTTATTACTTGTTTTTATAGCACAAGCACAAAATCGGACAACAGTAAGTTTTTAATCACAACAGACCTCTGATCTGCTCTATATAAACAACAAATGAATAAAAAAGGCTTCACCACTTCAAACAAGTTTGGAAGAAATATTTAGCAAATTAATTCTGTAAAACAACATGGGAATAAATAATACTGATTTATTAACTGTAAAAAAAGTTTAAACCACTAATACTGCTACAGAAGGTCCAATAACCAAAAACAAAGACATACTAATAATTCAGCTGAAATTAAAAGTTAGTTCCCAGTTTCACAACAGACTTTACAATTTGGAGGCCAAAGATAACACAAGTGCCCCTGATTTCAGTTTATTATTGTGAATAGTGGGCAATTCTTTAGCTAAAACACACCGATGTGTCAATGTACGGAAACCATTCTCATCTGTAGTAGGTTGCGTGGTTTTTATATATTTGTCTTTAATTTAGTCACTAATCAAGAAAAACAGACCATCTGAATTATGTTTACCTCACTGTTCTTTACTTCTGTCTAGATGTAAAAGTCTGTATCTTTTTTTAAATGTCCCTTCCTACATCTTGGCTGGTGTGTACCTGTTCATAGTGGCTCATCAGGATAGTGACAGTTTTGAACAAAATACTGGGGGACGGATGAGAGGCAGCCTTCAGAAATGAAAACATAGTGTAACTTGTATACAATCCACTACCTAACTTAACCAAGTAGTACAGAAAACAAACAAACAAACAAACAACACCACATTAATGCTAAGTTTCCAAGCTCTCTATCCTTCCCCGTTCCTGAGATTCTTAAGCATGGCTGAAAGCAGTCAGAACAGGAAGAAAACATCTAGAAGCACAAGCGTTCTTGCTTTAAGATTTAGGACTGCTATCATAAAAGTCAAATAAACTGCACGAACCAGAATGATAAAAACAAATTTAGCTAACATCTAGGCACCTTCTCTGTAATACTGAACTGTAAATAAAGCTTACTTAGGAAGCAAATTACTGTCACAGTTAAACACAGAATGGACATGCTACAAACAAAATGCAATGAACACAGAATTGTAACAGGTAGCAGCACTCAGGCCAAATTTCAGAGAAACTTAGTGTGAATAACTTAAATGCTCCAGAAGCCAAAGCAATGTTTTGTTTCTCCAAAATTCTTCTGTTTGCAAGTGTCCTATAAATGTTCTGGAGGAAGATCAGATTCCTGCATAGCAAATTCATGCCTGGCAATTGGTTTGCTCTTCCTAGTTAATTATCACACATCTTTCTTCCCTCCCCCCCATAGTACCCTGTAGATCCACAGGAATGAAAGCCATGGACCTAAGTTTGAAAAAGAGTAAACTAAGACAGTTTCCATTCAATACTAACACCACACTAACAGCAAAATAGAATTACTTTAAGGCACTTCTGTTAGCACTTTTCTGCCTCTTACAACAACTCAAAGACTGCAGTAGATGAAACAAGAAAGTTATCCACAATTTTCCTCTCCTGGAATAACACCAGCTGCTGCTGGGGAAGAAAGTTACCAGCAGACACTCTGCTTCACCGCCACCCAAGTACAGGAAGACAGCTGTTTGTGTGGAATGCACGGTATGAGGGGAAAAAATACTTTTAAATCAAAGTGTACAATAGCTAAAGCCAACAGGAAAAGTATGATAAGGTATACTTTTTGATTACAAATTCCTTTTACAATCTCTGTCCTAGTTACCTTCCTCCTCTTCAAATAAATTGCCTTTGGTCCCTGGATCCCTTGCTCAATGGAAAAGGGAATTTCCATTCTCAATGGACACTTTCATGCAGACCATTAAAAAGAGAAAGACACAGGAATGCTCTTTAGTCCTAGACAATGAGAGTAAGCAAACAGCGCTTACGCGCATTCGGGCCGGATATCCCCCACAACTTCAGCTGTGGAGCAAAAGCGATGTCCTCAGGGGAATGCGAAGAACCGGTGTTCACGTACCCCACTGAACTGGCCCGGGCACGGACAACCGACGCGGGATCGCCACAGCCGCTCTGCCCCCGAGCGGGAGGAAACCGCCGCCGGCAGCGGCTGCGCTGCCCCGGGACAGCATAGTCACCGCGGCTACCGGCCCGGCTCCCGCCGCCCAGCCCGGGGCTGCCCACGGGCCCGCCCTCGCCGGTCCTGCGCGAACACTTCCTGCCCACGCCCAGGAGCCTCCAGCGTGCACACACCCCTCCGCGCCGATGGTTCCTGCCCGGCCCCGGCATTCCCCCCTCCCGGCCCCCGGGACGATGGTTCCTGCCCAGGCCCATCATCTCCAGCCCTTCCCAACAGTCACCTCCCTCCCCACCGCGAAAATACTCGGCCCACAAATATGGCGGCTGACAAAACAGCTCGAGCGGCGCCCTCCCCCAGACCGCCGCGCTCGGCTCCCCCCCGCCCGCCTCTCCCCTCCGCGCCCTCCCCCGCTGCCGTGCCCAGCCCGCCCTACCCTTCCCCCAGCCGGTGTCCGTCTCGCCGCGGCGGGACCCGCCGGCTCCCGTCCCCGCAGCCCCCAACCGCCGGCCCCCGCCGCCCGCCCGGCTTCACTCACGCTGTGGGAGCCGCCGAAGCGCGGCTGACAGACCTCCCGCTCCGCCTCTGCGGCCGACGCTGCGGCCGGTTTAATGGCGGAGGTCCCGCCGGGGCTGCCGCCTGGCCCCGCGTCCGGCAGCCGCGGGCGGACGAGCGGGCGCTGAGAGGGCCGCGCTGCCCGCGACAGCGACCCGGCGCTGGGTGCGGGGCTGCTGGTGCAGCCGGGCGCGGCGCATTCGTGAGGCGCGACGCGGCTCGTCGTCCGGCTGCGGGCTCGGCGCTCAGCTCCCGGGGCTGAGAAGCTCCCCTCCCCCCTCGGCACAAACAATGCGGCTTCACCACAGCGCTGCGCCGACAGGGGGGAGGAGAAGGAGGGCGGGAGGGACGGGACGTGAGGGCGCCAGGCACCGCCCAGCCCCGCCGCCGCCGCGGGGCGGGGCCAGCGCCGCCGCTTCCCCCGCCCCCGGCCTCGGGTGGCGGAGGCCCGCGCGGGACTGGCCGCAGCCGGCACGGGGCGCTCCGGCGGGTAGGGCCGGGGCGGGGCGCGCCTCGCGGGACAGGGCGGGAACGCGCCGCTCCGGCCGCTGCCTTCCCGCCCGCAGCCGGCCGGTCCCGGCCACAGCCAGGCCCCGCGCCGCGCCGCCCCCAGCCAGAACGGCCACACGTCCCAGCGCGGGGAGAACGAAACGGGGTGGGGGGAAGGAACGCGGCTTGTTACAAAACCGAGGCTGGAAACTACGAACGACTGATATTTATTTTTTTCTTTGGTAGAAGTCCAAGCTCGAGGTTTGCACGTAGAAAATTTGCTGTAACGTTAGCTCTTGCGTCGCCTCCGGGTCAGGCTGTGGCTTTTAAATTAACGAGCAAGAGCTTTACATTTTGACAGAGCAAAAGCAAGTTATTTCTGGCTGGCCCTGTGAAGGACACCCTTTGTTTTATATTATTTTTAGACAGCCATTACAGCCACATTCGAGATCTGGAGGGTTTTACTGCAATACATTTCTGTGAGGCAGCTGCACCCACATGCTTAAGAAACAACTTTTAGCTACCCCAGCCTGAGACACTGTGCTGATAATACAGAACAAGTCCTGTGAGCAGTAAAAAGCAAGTGGTCAAGAGTACATATGATCACTTGCCCAAAGATTTCTTCAACTTATTTTTACATTTTCTCTAGTGGTACTGTGTTTGCTTGCCTCCAACAGCCATTTGTCCCACAATAAATTTATGACTGGGAAATCGGAAACAGATACATCTGTCATTACTTACTTGTAGAAAGTGAATTAAGATCCAGAAAGCTAAAGAAATCCTATAGAGTAGGCAAAGTACTTTCCGACTCCTTTTTCCCCCCCATCAGGGACCATCCAGCACACCAATCTCTTAAAACAGAAGCAACTCCAGTGCACTCAGTGTAGAAATAGATCTTTGAGATCAGACAGTTCCAGTAACTTCAATTTCCAATTAAAAAAGAAAAAAAAAAAAGATAAGAGTGTATGAATTGCAGAGTCCATCTGGTCATTTGTGCACTTCCCTGTGATGAATTACTCTCCAGTTACATCAGTCTTACAAGTCTTACAACATGCTGATTCAAGTTAATGTTGTTGCACTGGAATTCAGCTGGTCATAGATATTAAAGAGGGAGCAGCATACTAAACCATATGCGTTGGTGTGCAAAGTATAAAAATTACTAGAAATTATAATTTTTGTCAAGAAGCTAATAATAAGTATAATAAAATCTCATTTATGATAGCAAACATGTTGTTTTATCTTTTAAGTATTAATCCACATGTATATCTGCCCTGCAGTTGTACAAATGCTTTATAACTGGAAGTAATTTTTCCACAGAGAACTTGATGGTATCCATACTCCAACATGTCTGATGCACAAGTCTGGCACTTCTCCAGTTTCTTTTTTCTGCCAGGTGGACTACAGCATTCCACAGCTGGATGTCCCTTCAATAATGCAGTGTTCCTTACTTGTATCATTTAACCATGTTTTTTGTAGTTTAAACTCATACTTTATTCTCTCTAGTAAGATCTACTTACTTGACT
This sequence comes from Columba livia, assembly GCF_036013475.1. Lineage (NCBI taxonomy): Eukaryota > Metazoa > Chordata > Aves > Columbiformes > Columbidae > Columba > Columba livia. The sequence continues at coordinate 192,067,746 of NC_088602.1, read as the reverse complement.
TTTTCTTGAGACACATCTTTCAGCTCTGCCTGCCCTGTGCACAGGACACATTTGGTAAAAACACGCCATCCATAAGGTATAAGGTCTTAAACTTCGTGCTGATAAAAATACAAAGTGGCACTTCCACAGTGATTTCATTAAAAAGACAGAAGCGGCATCATTGATTGCCACAACCGATTGACTAAGGACTGACAGGACAGCCTGAATCAATCACAACAGTGTGCTGTGGTGCCAGGACCTGAACTCCTAACAGATTTGAGGTGGAAGGTTTCTGATCCACTTGCAGAAAGGCCTCCCTGCCCCTCAGATTCTCTACAGAATTCCAAACAACTGCTGAGCTCCATTTTCTGGTGCCCATACCTGGAGACAGTGTAATTTAGCATGCAGGAAAGGTTCATCAGTGTTATTGATCCTCAATTATTCTTGGTAACAAGGTACAAGGAGTTTTTGTTATGGACTGTCCAAGCTGTGGCACAGGACACGTCATTCTTTGATACAGTCCTTCAGAGCAATGGCACAAAGATCAGGTCAGGCTCAACATATAGTTCAGTATTAGGAGCCTGACACTTTTGAATCATCTCTCACATACCTTATGGCAGACTACCAGATCAGAATTCTCAACCTTCCATGTTAAGTATTAGTATGTTAGCCCATATTTTAAAATACAACAGTATGTAGTATTATCTGGGGCATCTGACCAGTCCTCAGCACATGTTCTATAATCTCAAAGATCTGTTCCCTTTGCCTTTTCCATCTCACCGTGAGACTTGGTGTCTCAAAACATTATTCATTCCATTTTTGGATGAGAAGGAAAAAATTCTACTGCAATACTGTACAATTTCAGGCAAAAAATAACTGGCCCTCTGAACCATAGTTTGATGGCAACAGGACCCTCATCACCTCTTTTGGCATTGGCTCAACATGTGCATGGGGCTCCAGTCCCAGCCCATCAGCATCTTCATACTCCTACTTGGCAGCATCGAGTTTTCAATTCGTTGCCACAGCTGACTCACCCCGCACAGTGAATTTCCACAGAAAGAACATCTTCTGCCTGCCAGCTTTCACCTGCACTAGTTATCAAATTCTCAAGAGAAACATTTCAAAAATGAAGGATCATGTAAATAAACACAAATGCTGTTTATCTGTTTTGGCATCCTCCTGCCTGTCTTTGCAGAATCGGACTTCACGACACATTTCTACATTGCTAAAGTGTATCATCTACATAGTATCATATTTCACAGATTATTAATAATAGAGATCAACTCAGACTTGCCACAGCACTTAAATATTGGCAGTGGTGCTGATCTTCCCTGGGTAGAAGTCTGTATTCCTCTCCTGGTCTGAACTGCTGGCTGGTAAAGGGGCAAGCAAGAGGCAGAGCCCACTCCACATGTTCAGAACCTGCAAGAATCTTTCCATTTCAAGACAGGTTTTGGATGGCTATAACATGCATGTGTTGGTCTTCTTCCTATCACAATGACAAATCTGCTTAACCTTGCTAAGTGATGTGATGCCTCAAGCCAATCTATCCCTATAACGTTTTCAAGTCTGGCTTCCCCTCTATACAGTTTACACCTTCACACTCATCTATGCATTATTAATATTCGCACCCCGCCCTCCCCCCCCATACAATCCCATAGGAAGCAACATTGTTATGGTTCTCGTATCCTGCAAGGGGGATGCTTTTTGATCCCACTTACCTCATCAGTCGTGGTATATGGCACTGGTAAAGTACTCACAGGCATGACTGTGCAAGGCTGATTGTTCTCAAATGAAAGGTTGTTCACAAACCTCACAGAAGCCAGAACAGCATGAACTGTGGAAAAAATCCTGCTAACATATCTAAAGACATATTACAGCAGTGCGCTGACAAACAAACCACAACTGTTTATCTCCAGTCTGCGAGGTGGTGTAGTGTCCCTCCACCTCTTCCAGGTTATCTTTGCAAACTATTTAAAGACAACTCCATGTATTAATGATCCACCTCCTTGTTATCGATACTTGGGCAGAAAGTCTGACTTTTTTATACTAGACTGAGTGGGACATGTGTTCCAAAGTCCTACACGGCAATTCCAGAATGGATTATCAACCTTCTGGGTTCAAATACAAAAGAAAAGTGTTGGCCCTTTTTACCCCTACATGTTTACTGAACATCTGCCTTGTTCTCTGGTTACGAAGAACTGCCTGAATTTTCCTTTTCATTTCTCTGATCCTGAAGCTTAGCCATATTATGATAAAAGGGTGAGTAAAGATGAAATAACAGTCATGTTCATCCAAATTCACGGCCTGCTAAGGAATCAGTTTTTTTTGCTTCTTATGGCTTCACTAGCTGTTACTTCCTGCACGTACCACCTTTCTCATCCTCAGAATCAAAGTGGTTCCGTATTTACAAAACTAGTAAGAAGACCATTCAGATCTCCAGAACAGTTAATGTTGATCCAAATGAATGGTCTTCACTGAAATATGACTTTTAAAACAGACTGCAGGCTGTGTCAATGCCGTTTATGGTACTGATAAAGACAAAGTCCTTTTATCATCAGAATTCCACCAGAACTCAAGCTACATCAGTGTACTTGCTAAGAATACCTTTGTCAGTTGCATCTGCTAAACAGTCCTATGGAATGTTATCTACAGATAATACTTAAATACCATTGGACAGAGTGGTCTTTAAGCTGTACAGCTGCTATGCAAAGGCCATTACCCCATTTCCATTTAAGCATTTGTTGGAACTGCAGCTTGGAGTCACCTACTGCAATAAGAGGTATGTAGACTTTGACTTGCAGACAGAAAGGTATGTTAATCAGTTCACTGAGATACACAATTGACAGGGAAACCTACTTTCTGCCTTACCCTTTTGCTATGTAGCTTGAATCCTTTAACATCAGGTACCTTTGGGATTTTGCAGTAACAAGGCACTCTCTACTATATGTGCTCATGACTATTGCATGATGGAAGGTGGTGCTTGAGCTCACCCCTACAGACACTTTGGTATAAGCATATACATGAAACCATACATAAACTATACTTCAATCAAAAAAAAGAAATCAATCCACAAATTACAGAATGCTGCACCAAAAGCACAAAGCTTGCCCATCTACTCACCTGTAGGTCTCCTAAATAACAAACCTACTATCTACTGGAGACTATTTTATCAAGCACAAACCTTTGGAGCAGAGTTATTTTCACTCTTATGTATAACAATATTGTTGTTTACTAAAGAGCAGACAGAACCATAATCAAGGGAATAGTATTCCCCTTCTCTCCTGTCATTGCCTCTTTGGAATTAATTATTCAATTCCTAGTGTTTACAGTTTGGCACCTTTATTATGTTCTGCATAATAACTCCATCTGGAAAGGCCTTTATAGGAAGCTATTCCTGCCAAATGGTTATTGCCATCAGAATAACCTTTCATAAACAAGTCACTGGGTCTCTGTTTAGCTCCCAGAACTGCCTTACTGCATCATCAGATGAAAATCATTGCCAGCACAAAGGAGGCAGCAGGAAAGCAAACCCAGAGTTTAGAAGTGCCCCTTCAGCATCTCTAGTTACTAGCGATCAAAAGAAACTGCATGTTTAGAATTGGAGCATCTGTCACTTCACATAGCATAACTGAGCCGAGTTACGGGTAAAGACAAAATGTCAGTGGTAATGGATAGGAATCAAAAAGCAAAACAATAATTGCTATGTGAAAAGTTCTAAAAATGCCATCCTTGCATAGCAAAGAATTTTAAAACATTGTGGTTAAACAATTTACATTGTCTTTTGACTTCTTTTTTTGCAAGGCATGTTGAGGAAGTCTCAATAGCAGATAAAGACTGAATTTATAGAAAGTTAATGCAACAAAAAAAAGCACCTATTTGAACTGAAGATTTTTGTCAAAGGTAGCCACAACAAAAAGAAAGCCAAGTGCCCTCCACAGAAATATCTGATACACAATGTATTTCACAAATCAAACAACTTTTTCAGTAGTGTTATTTTTAATTTCTCCCTGTGGTTGTTCTCATGATGTCTGGATTTCAGAAGATACTTCATTCAGCACAAAGTCAGGGAACTGCTTAAGCCACTATAACCCATGTAAACAATATTACTGCAAATACATCATTACTTTCTCTCGTTACCCATTCCTATTCCCTGATCCTTCCCTCTGCTCAGCTTTCATCCAAAAAAAATGTTACTCACTGCCTTCATGAAGTTTAATAGTATGCTTAGTTTATTTTATTTGTTAAATCCCTTACAGTGACTTCTCTATTCTCAATTCCTTACTGTCAGTATCAAAACTTGCAAGTGTAATATGTGATTAAGTATAGAGTGAAGCTGTTTTCCTAATTAGGTCACTCACAAACATGTATATCTTCAAGAAACCATCTCCATTATTTACAATGAGTTAATACTTCAGCCTTAGTATAATTAAGTTGAAACTCCATCAGCAATGAGACACAAATCCAGCCTTAATTACTTTAGTACCTCTTCCTCATTCATTCTAGAGGACAAACCTGGTCTGCAGAAGATTAAGACAGTATGCAACAGATGAAACTTTGCTGTTAGAATCCCTAGTCATTTACCGCAGAATAAATCCCAAAATAGATGGGCTCATTCAGAATTACAACCTTGTCTTCTCATTTACGTGGGGAAAGCCTAAAAAGCAAGGTGACATCAAACTCTAGGGAGGAAAAATAAAGCAAAAAAGTCAGTCAGAAGCATGACACAATGCACAATATCCCCCCCAAAACAAACAAACAAACGAATCAGACATAGCTCATGGCTTCCTCTGTTGAGAGAAACCCAACTCATATGTATCATTTCACAAATAGTAATGAGCCCTACACAAGTTTTCTTTGCTTTGTCTCAGATATGTCTACCACCTCAGACAGTGTCTGATGCTGGCTAATAACGAGATTTTCCAAACTCACACATACATAAATCAGTTCTGATACATAACTTCTTAATGCAGACAAAATCTCAATAGGCTCAAAAAATGCCAGAATAGGAACTTCAAATTGAGCATTCCTAAGACATATTCCAACACCATCCTCACTCCACATAAAGGGTAAATACAAATAACTCCTGTGAACATCCTATCATACCCTCAACTCAAAGTCAAAAATCACTACATACAACTCTGATAAATCCAGGAGGATAAAGAGATTAGACAGTTGTGTTTGTAACATATGAAGCCATTTATATAAGGGCACAAAGGTATCACGGTTTTGGCAGTAAATACCACTTCAGGTTGCTCACAACTACCGTGTAATTGCTCATTCTTCATTTTCCGAGTACCCAACCTGAGATGTTGAATCTGATGAGGAGAGCCAAATGCCTGCTGAAGTTAATGCAGTATGTATGCTAAATATGTAAGTACTCTCTTATGTTAAGTATTCTTAGAAATTATACCCATGTGACACCAAATTGAACATCCAAATTTGGTACTTCTGACCTCTGTTTTAAGGTTTCAATCATTAAGTTGGCACTGCCTAGATAGGGTCCTGGATCAGGCTGGAGTCTATATGTAGTCGTTACCAATTAAAGGAATGTATCCTGTCAGCAATGACTAACTTAAGGATAAGCAAGCAGAGGACCAGTACCAGGTCAGTCTGCTCCTTAAAGAGAGATAAGAGTGATTTGAGGAACTCCTTATCAGGAGCTGCTGTCCTTGCAGTTTGAACATCCTGGAACATGCGTAATTAGTTACATTTGTTTAACACATATCTTGAGACTGTCAGATAGAGTGTCCTTTGGATGAACTTTGCTCATTATAATACTAAAAATCACACCCACAGGCATGAAGACCCCGGCCCAGGTGAAGACCCTAACCCATGAGCATGCATAGTCCAAGAAAATGATTGTGCAACAATATGTAAGTTACTAACCATTCCTGGAAAGGGGGGTAGAAATGTGAGGAGGTACTAACCAAAACTGAAAGTATAAATGATGCAGGTACTGTGAAGAAAGAGTGCTAGCTTTGTGGTTTTAATCACCTAGCTCCCAACACAGCGCAATCTCCTAAGAAAATGATATCTTGACTCCGTGTGTATATTCGGCTGCTTGCACACCGGGTAAAGAACCCTGCTTTTGTGACAACATATACAGGGAGGAAAAGAGATAATTTTAATAAATACATTACATCATTGCATACAAAAGGCAGCAATTCTTTGTGCTTGACTTAATAACTATTATTTCTTGATATAGTCTTCACGATTTCATATGGAAAACACACCACTAATGCAGAAGCCGCTAGAGGTGAAGTCAAAGGTTTGAGTAAATAAAATAATCTTAGAGTAGGTTTGGAGACAAATCCTTTAACTGCCCAATTCTGCTAAAACAAGATAACAGCAGCAAAAAGGTTAATACTCCTAACAGTGCTATTATCAATATGCCATTATAACACCTAATGTTTCCAAAGGTATACATATTCAGAAAGATAAAACTACATCAACTTATCATTGCAGTATCAGTGTTATCTTCATGACCAAGAAATAAATGGATTGAAAGAAGGAAAAAATATCAGATTAAGATGAACAGTTTAATGACTGGAGAGACTATGGGACCACAGAACATAAAGCTTTGTCTGCAGCAATCTACAATAACCTAATTACACATAACACAATATTGACAGAGAAATAGGTATATTTAGGGCATATTTTAAATTCTGTCACAGTAGGAGGGGGATATAAGGATTTAATCTCGTTTCCAACTGGTTTTAGGTTCACATTAAATAATAGTCTTCCTGGGAGCATGCTGAATTCAGTGTGCACCCCAGCATCAAGAATGACAAAAAGCTGGTTACTTACAGTTACTGAAGTGACATTTCTTTCTTCTCTGAACCTGTAACACCTATTCCCCAGAGAACCCAAACAGTTTCTTTGGGAGCATGCTCTCTTAGCTTTCTGATATTCTACAAAACATAACAGGGAACCAGGTTCTTGCAGTTTGCTCCACGGACTGAAGTGAGAAATGACTTTTTAATATCGCACCACTTTTAATTCATGCCAGGTTCAGTTAAACATGCAAATAAAGGTGTTTATTCACAATGTCTGAAACAGATAACAAGTTTATAAAGGCATAAAAGGGTGAAAATGAAAAAAAAATTCTGAAGTTAAATAAGAAAAGGTTTGGTGGCTTTCTGGCAAAATCTCTGTCACAGACTTTCCTGATGTTCAACTTGCCAAATCACAATGTTCTTCCACATACTTGCACCTCAGACCACATACTTTAAGGACAATCTTTGTCTTTAGACTATCACTACACCAATGCTGCTACATTAACCACAAGCTGGCAGTCTGGAGCCTTCTCTAGAAATTGCAGTTACTTTTTCTTTCTTTTGCAGTCATGTCACCCCATCACCATCATCTCATTGTTTTATTCTTCATATTACCTGGTCACCTGTGAGGAAAAAAAAGCCCCAGCTTTGCTCAGGTTTTTAAGACCTACTTTCTTAAGTTTACAGTGTGTCTCTGTAAAACAGAAAGAAGTTTCAGCTAGGCCACTCCATCTGTGATACTGAATATATATACTGAACCACTGATTGGTTCTCAAGCCTCTTAGAAGAAAATTTAAAGAAATAACCAAACTTCATCAGTCTCAGCTTTCATTAACCCTTAAGAAAATTTTTGGAATAGGATGTATGAAAAAATGAAGAACAAAGAGATGCATACAGAAAGAGCAACGTACTAGTAGAAAAGCACAAAGTGAATTTCCAGTATTTCTTAGTTTACTGTACTATTTTTTTACTATAAACTGGGAAATTCTTCGAAGTCATAACAGTTTCAAAAAAGAAAAAAAAATATGTTTTCTGTGGTGAGTGTAACTATTTAATTCCAAGTAAAACTGAACATACCCGTTACAATTTAATAGCTCTCAAAGAGATGCTTTATGAGATCATATATATCTCTTTTTTATTATTATTGCATGTTAAATAATCAGCATAATTACCTTATAACAGCCTGGTGATAAAGGCTTCTAAGCTAAGTTCTCACGCCTCTATTACTAAGTCTAGATGTCAGATATGGCTGAGACCAAACTTCTTTTTTAACTAGATGCTTCCACGTAAGTGCACTTTTATAACAGTGAAAACTGGGCAAGTGAAAGTAACTTCACCTCAAATCACTTTGGCCTCAGTTATTTGGCCTGAATTGTCTACAGTAGCAGTTTAACTGTATCTGTAAAAACACACTGTAAGTTACAAAGTTATAATATGGAACTAAGAAGGACTGCCAACACACAGTGTAATAGCTATTTTGTTGTGATTTTGAATAGCATATTAATGGAAAACAAACAAACAAAACCCCACAACAAACCTGACATGAGATTTTCACACTAAACACTAACCATAACAGATTGTTTACTTTGTTCACTGGCACTATCCATTTAGAAGACCACACCAGTACTATAGAAGTACAAACATACAAACATTATAGAAGAATGTTCCAAAGCTCTGCTATTTCAAAACAAAAAGCAATCAACTAAATTCCTTCATATACTGACATATAGCAGACAAAACATTTTTGACTGTTCAATAAAAAAATATTAACTGACAAAAACAACTTGCATAAAAAAACCCCTTGCTTAAGCACAATTTCTCTCTAAATTCTCTCTCTGTTAATGTAAAACTTAAAATTACTTTCAAACCAATACTGTTGATGTTTTTCTCCTACTTCCTCTTGTAAGATGCAAGTTGTTATGACCAGCAACACTGAAGTCTAAGAAGCAGAAATCTGCGATCAGTGCTGATAACTGGACAACAAATGTCAAAGCCTCACCAGATTATATCTTCATGTAACTCTCTGTACAAATGACGTGCACTAAAAAACAAAAACCACACACACACACAAAAAAAAAAAAACCCACAAAACTAAACAAAAACAAACCACCCCCACCCGACCCGAAAAGCCTGGATCACCCAATCCAATTGACAACCTCGACTAATCTTTCCCAATCACAGAAGAGAAACACTGACCCACAACTGAACATCAAAACTGGAAGCGCTTTATCCAGAAAAACTCGCAAGATCTCAAGTCTCTAGCGGGCCACCACATCACGGCACCGACACAAGGCATCTCCTTCGTCCCTGAACAGCTTCCCCGCGATGGCTACACAGGGCACCAGAATCAAGCCCCACCTGAAGTGCCCTCCTGAGGCGGACACCAGCTGCAAGCACAGCCAAAACAGAGCCCAGGAACACGTCCAGCACGCGTTACGCTACAAACACATATCGAGGTGGGTTTTTAAACGCAAATATGCATAACAAAAATTAAATTCCTGAAAACGTGAGGGCTGCGTTCAAGCCAGCGACCCGCCCGTAGCCCAGCAGAGCGATGCCCATGAAGGCCTCTCTCTCCTGGGTGTTCTGGCCATGGGATGCCGCCTGCCTTTCCCGAAGCCGGGGCCCCGCCGGCAGTCCCAGCGAGCCAGGCACCAACTCCCCGCGCCGCCTCGCCCGCCAGCCCCCGCTGCGAGGCGGGGAACGGCCGCTCCGACTGCAGCTGGCTCGGGGGAGCGCCGGACGGTCGCCCGCGGCCTCCCGGGGAAGGCGCTGCCGGCCCGGCAGATGCCCCTGGAAGCCTGCGGCGCCGCAGGAACCCCCAGGCCGGCGCCGCGCCGTCCCCGCCGCCCTCCGAGCCGCAGCAGCCGCCACCGCCCCTCTCAGCTGCCCCAGAAACGAAGAGGGCCGAGGCGAGCGGTCGCGCCTTTGCGGCGAAGGCCCGCGTCTCACCCCGGCCCCGCCGCGGGGGCGGCGCAGCCGGACACCTGGCTCCCTGCGCCCGTCGCCGCCCCGATCCAGATCCGGGCGCGGAGCCGCCCAACCGCCCCTTGGGCGTCACGGCCCCGGGGCAGCCATTTTACGGGCCGCGGCTCGGATGACATGTTGCGCGTCGTGCGTGCTGCCGTTCGGCGGCCCCGCCCCCCGCACCCGGCGCCTGCGCACCGCGCCCTGTGGCGGCCGAGCCGGGGCAGCCTGTTCAGCGCCGCGGCGGCGGCGGCCGGAGACAAAGCGTCCGGCTAATGAATGGGACGGTCCCGCCCGGCCCTTCCTTTTAACTCCTTCGGGCCCGGCCGGGTGGCGGCGGCGACCTCCGGCTTCCCCTGCGACGGCCACCCGGGGAGGTGAGTGGCACCGCTCCGGCACCGGGAGGGGGCCGGGCAGGGTGGTCCGGCTCGCTCTCCCCCGGCCCCCGCAGCCCCCGCGTTTTGCCTCAGCGGCGCCGGTGCCTGTGTGGCCGGGGCCTCGCGCCCCGGGCCCGGCGGTGCCCCGTCCTGCCTGGGAGCGCCCGCAGGACAGCGCCGCCAGGCCGGGGAGGGGGCGTGTGGCGGCGGGGCGGCGCAGGAAGCCGGGGACTAGGCCCGCGGTACTGGCTCCATTGTCTGCGAGGCCCCGGGAGGGGGCCTGGCCAGCCCGGCGGGCGGGGGTCGCCGGTCCCTGGGGGCTCGGCGCTGGCCCGGACCGCCCGGCAGGCTCGGGGGGGTTGGGTGCCCACTGGCCGCGCCCCGAGCCCGCCCGGCATTGTGCACAGACCGGGCCGGGCCGGCGGGACCCGCCGGGGCTCAGCGTCCGGTCGCACCTGGCGGGGCCGCGCCGCGGGGAGGCCGTGGAAGCCGAGCCCGCGGAGGGAGCGGTGACCATGTGGCCGCATCCATCCCGAGCCAAGATGGCCCGGGCAGCCCCGGGGGCGGAGAGCCCGCCGCCCCCCGCAGCGGGCGGCCGTGGCTCCGTGCAGGGTGCACGGTGGCCTGGGGCTGCGCGGGGAGCCGGGGGGAGGTGGGCTTCTCGGGCACAGGCTTGCCAGCCGGGTGCCGGGGCCACAAAAGGCCAGGAAATCGTTAAAACCGTTCCCCCGCGAGAACGTGGGACACGAGGGGACAGGCGCGCTTCGGCCGCGGCGTAAACAGCGCAGCCCTTCCTGTGCGGGGCGACCGCCCGGCCCGGCGCTCGGAACAGCCGCTCCAGAGAGCTGCACATGGGAAAAAACTGTAGAATTCAACTTTCCTGTACTGCTTCTCTCGTTTTCTACTTTGGACGCTGTAATTTTGCTTAAAAATGTCTTCTGTAACTTCTAGATCTACACTGAGACAGCTGCTGATAGTAGAGACCAGCTGTGTTATTATGTTCACTGGATTTTGGAGGGTGTCTGATACACTCAAAGTTACCTGCTGCACGTGCAGTCTACTAAAACTGTAAAAACATTTATTTAATGCAGTGAAAGGTAAAAGACTTGCTTTGCATTAATGGTGTTCCTAATTATCATGGCTACATTTAGTAGCATTTTGCTTTGCAGTGTAGAAAAAAGTCCTCTTTCCACAGCCCATTCTCCTTGGTGCTTATGTGTTAAAAGCAGTTGTGTCTTTTTTCTGGGGGGTATCTTTGAGAGATTTAAATAATTTAGCGTGAGCTGTCATGCTATGCCTATAATGGCATACAGAAAAAGTCTTTGAAGCACCCATAACACAAACATTCCTTAGGCTTTCCTTATGTTTTGTCTCTATGTCCCACCATGTATGTGCATGTGTTTTGCTTTTTGAGACAGTGAGTGCAGTTCTTCTAAAGGTTATCTTCAGTAATGCAACATTTTACTTCAAAGTGCAGACGAGCACCCTTGAGAGGGTGTTTGTGGAGCACATACTGGGGGTAGTGAAGTGTGGAAGACTTTATCAGCTATCCCCAAGATACCATGCTGTTACTAGAAAGCCTATATTTGTACAAATACTAGGCAGGGCGTTCTGGCTATTGTTTACTGTGGAGGTTGGTTTTGTGGAGGAAAAAATCTTCCATCTCTTCATTGTGTATTAAAATCAGCAGAAATTCTCTTGTGAACTTTCAGAAATTTGAGTGCTGTCTGTTAGCTATAAGACCAACAGGCAAGATGCTGGACGTTTTTATACAGTTGGATGTCTAGCTGCTTTGGTATTCACAATGTTGGTAGTATCTTCCAACTTTAACAGATGTTGAGGAATATATTCTGTAGACATTCTCCAGAGGAGACAAATGTAAGAATTGATTGAAAATAAGTAAAAAGAAATATATAAACTAAGCATCTCAGAGGAAAGTTTTCTAAGCTTTTGTACTTTTGAATAACCATAACTCTTCTGCTGTTACTCTATATAAAGCAAAATTGTGACAGGCACAGAATCCTCAATAGTCATGTGAAAGGCAATGTATATAATAGCAGATGGCTATACAGGTGATGAGCCTACAGTAATGCTTACTGTTTTTCTGTTACCTTGTCTGCTATATGGCCTTTCTCTCTGTTTGGTGTTTGTACCTATTCTGGCTCATTTTAAACCCACACTGGAAACATTTTGAGGGAGAATTGTGTTTGCAGAACAGCTGGTGTCGTGGGGTCATGGGTGGTTAGTGCTGAGTGGTCTCCTTCAGTAGACACATCATGCATCACTTTGGCTTATAAGAGGTCCTTTGGAAATACAGGAGGGCAACTGAATTTCACACGTTTATTTGAAATTGTTTATCCATATAAAGTTGAATACCTTCCTATCAAAGTTTCTTCAGAACTAGGTATTACAGAAAGAAGTCCCATCAAACTCTTAGGTTGTAGTGGCTAGTTGCTGGTTTATGTGGCCTTTAGGCCGTTGTATCTTGGAATTTGTTTCCTTCTAAATTTCCAGAACCCTGAATATGGTAACTTCTTAGAGATTTTTCTTTTTTGTGGCTCCAGGAAAGTTTGAATTAAGGAATGTAGGTGTTTTGGGTTTTATCTCGCAACATCTTGCTACATTTTACCACCATTCACATTGAAGACTCTGTATGAGAGGATTTTGTAAATCCTGTCTTTTAGGCTCACTTTTAGTTTGTAGGAGCTCTCATTTTCAAAATAAGCGTATGTGCTATGAGGTTCCCACTGTAATGTACATTTTAAAATATGCAAATAGTTGTGCTTATACATGTATATTAGCTTAGGTTTAGCTAGAAAGCGGCATTATAGGTAGTTTAGTTGGGGATTTTGCACAATGTAGACCGTAGTGTTTAACTCATCAGCATGACTGACTTTTTTTTCCCATGAGTAGGGACAATCTAGGTGTTTTACTAGTATTGACATAAATTAATGTAATGTACATAATGCTGTCTGTTCTAGTGCATACATTCAAAGCAGGCTTCACAAAAAGGTGTTCTCTTGCACATGGCAAATGTGCATTGTTTTCTGTACAACTTTGGCTGTTTATTTTCAATTTGCTATTGGCATCATTGGTATCTGTCAAGTCACAACTATAAGTTTGTTTGATTTCATCCAATTAGTGGAAAAAATAGTGGTTTCTGTGGCCTAAAGATAGCTTTCAAGTGAAGTTTAGAGTTTAAAGCACATAAAGAACAACAACTAAAGCTTTTATAGGTTGTTTTTGTTTTCCTGAGGTGGAGGAACTTCTATCCTCAATTATGTAGTCTGATACATAGTTTTAAGCAGTTTTAAGCATGGTAATATTAATTTGTTTAGTTGTTGTGTTTTTTGGTTTGTTTACTTGTTTTTAATGAGACAACATAGTATGATGGCCTGTTAAAACAACAACAGGGAAATAGCCTGATTTTTAAGGTCGTTATTTTCATTCAGCTGTGATAATTCAGAACAAGTTGTGAATTTTTGATATTGAGCAACATATTGGAAAGCAAAATATCAGTCTTTTCTGTAACCTGTGTGAGACTGGTTTTCAGTGGATGTTGATGTAAGAAATATTTAGATATTCCCATAATCTTTGTTTAAACTTGCAACCCTTGTGCTCTGTTTAGTTCTTCCTGCACACTTGCCTCCCTTCCATCACTCACTTCTTTCCCTTCCCCTTTGCTTTGTAATGGCATTTAGGGTTGAACAATCCCTCTTTGAAGATTTAGAGGGGTTACTAGTTCACTGTTATATTTGCCTGAAAGTTTGTTGGATTTTTTTTTTCTTTCTTTAAGTCATGTCTGCTAGTTTACATTCACAAGTGTCACACAGATATATTTTTCCCTTTGTGCGTTGGAGTAATTTTTGCACCGAGTACTCTGATTTCCTGTACATTTAATTCAAAAGTCAGTTCTGGATTTCAGTAGTCAATAGCTTGAAAATTATGGCTGAAAATAGACTTTGTTTAGCAGCTGTGACATGTTTTAGCAATACTCTTCTGTAATTCTTTGCAAATATATGGAAGAAGATCTTTAAAATTAATAATATATGAAGAGGATCAAAGAATTTCTACCAGTCTTGCTCCAAATATGTTAGGAGTCCACAGCCCAGGGCTAGAGAACCGTGGCTGCGAGAATGATAAACTCCCAATCAATCTGGAACTTGTGTGGGATTTGCTGCACCAGCTAGGTCCCTATAAGTCAATGAGGCTTGATGGGATTCATCCAAGGGTGCTTAAAGAGCTGGCTGGTGTCATAACGAGACCTCTCTCCATGATTTTTTTTAACACTCTTGGGAATCTGGGGAGGTCCCAGATGAGTGGAAGCTGGCAAACATTGTCCCAGTCTTCAAGAAGGGCAACAGGGATGACCCTGGCAACTACAGGCCTGTCAGCCTCACTTCTGTGCCTGGAAAAATTATGGAGAAGATTATTCCGGAAGTTATTGAAAAACACCTGAAAGACAATGTAGTCATTGGTCCCAGCCAGCACAGGTTCATGAGGGGGAAATTCTGCTTAACAAACTTTATTTCTTTCTATGACGAGGTGACCCACCTAGTTGACCAAGGGAAGCCAGTGGGATGTGATCCTTTTGGATTTCAGTAAAGCCTTTGATACTGCCACTCACAGGTTCATCCTGGACAAGATGTCCAGCACACAGCTGGGTAAACACACAATGCAGTGTGTGAGCAATTGTCTGACAGGCTGGGTTCAAAGGGTTCTAGTAAATGGGGTTATGGCAGGCTGGTGACGAGTCTCTAGCGTGGTTCTGCAGGGATCCATCTTAGGGCCAGTGTTCCTCAATGTCTTCATAAAAGACACAGGACTTGCTGGAATACTAAGTAAGTTTGCTAATGACAAAAAATTGGGAGGAGCTGTTGACACTCTCGAGGGCAGAGAGGCTCTGCAGAGGGATCTGGATAAGTTGGAGAACTGGGCAATCACCAACCTCATGAAGTTTAATGAGGGCAAGTACTAGATTTTGCACCTGGGACACAGCAACCCTGGCAGTACATACAGATTGGGGGATGAGATGCTGGAGAACACCTCTGCAGGGAGGGATCTGGGGTTTCTGGTAGACAGCAAGTTGAACGTGAGCCAGCAGTGTGTCCTGACAGCCAAGAGGGCCAACCGTTGTCTTGGGTGCATCAAGCACAGCATTGCCAGCTGGGTGAGGGAAGTGATTTTCCCACTCTGCTCCGCACTGGTGCGGCCTCACCTGGAGCACTGGGTGCGCTTCTGGGTGCCACAGTGCAAGAAGGGTATAAAGCTACTGGAGAGTGTCTAGAACAGGGCTACGAAGTCAGTGAAGGGTTTGGAGGGGAAGCCGTATGAGGAGCAGCTGAAGTCACTTGGTTTGTTCAGCCTGAAGAAGGGGAGACTGAGGGGAGACCTCATCATGGTCTACAGCTTCCTCACAAGGGGAGGAGGAAGGGCAGGCACTGATCTCTTCTCTCTGGCAACCAATCATAGGACCTGAGGGAATGGCAGGAAGATGTGCTGGGTGAGGTTTAGGTTGGACATCGGGGAAAGGTTCTTCCCCCAGAGGGTGGTGGAGCACTGGAACAGGCTCCCCAGGGAGGTGTCATGGTGCCAAGCCTGACAGTGTTCAAGAAGAGACTGGACAACACCCTCAGACACATGGTGTGAACTGTGAGATTGTCCTATGCTGGGACAGGAGTTGGATTCAATGATCCTTGTGGGTCCCTTCCAACTCAGGACATTCTACGATTCTAAGTTTATTTAGTTACCATTTCAGTAATTATACTGCTTATCTATTATAGTTCTGTATGCTATTTTCTGAATTACTGTTTGCCTCTAAAGAAAATTAGCTCAGATCCAGCTAAAATGACTTTTTCTTTGTTATTCTTCTCACTAAAATAAACAAACAGGAAAACCCAAGCATTAATTTGAATTGAATGAAATGTTTGACCCAGCTTGGAACTATTTTATAGTCATGTTTAACAAATGAAAGAATGGGAATAGAAGGGTTGTGAGATTTTGGTGTTGTTTTCTGAAGACATTGTGGGGTGGGAGGATAGAGATGTGTTATTTGTACTCTATCTTGGCTATAGTTTGATGGCTCTGGCACTTGCAAGGAATGTGGGAGAGCCAGGTTCACTTCTCTGCTTTGCCTCAGGAGTTAATCCAGATCTTGAGAGAGTTCCCTAACTGCTCCTGCTGAGCACCTTGCTTCGGGTAGATCTCTGTCTCCTTGGCTAACACCTTCTTCTTTGTATACATTATTTAAATGATTTTTTTGTATCAGTCTTCACTGCCAAGTGCTCTAGCAACACAGTCCAAGTCATAGAAGGCAAAGGCAGGGTCTGGGAGAATGAAGAAGCACTGACTGTAGGAGAAGAACAGGTTCAGGACCGTCTAAAGAACTTGCAGGTGCCTAAGTCCATGGGATTTGGGATGCCTCTGCGGGCCCTGAGGCAACTGGCAGATGAAGTTGCTAAGCAACTATATGTCATATTTGAGAAGTCACGGCAGTCTGGTGAAGTTACCACTGACTGGAAAAGGGGAAACATAACCCCCATTTTTAAAAAGGGAAAAAAGGAAGACCCAGGGAGCTACAAGCCATTCAGTCTCACCTGTCTGCCTGGCAAGATCATAGAGCAGATCCTCCTGGAAACTATGCTAAGGCATATGGAAAATAAGAAGGTGATTGGGGACAGCCAGCACATCTTCATTAGGGGCAGATTTGGTCTCATAAATTTGGTGGCCTTCTACAATGGGGTTACAGTGTTGGTCGATAGCAGAAGAGCAACTGATGTAATCTGCCTAGACTTTTGCAAGACATTTGACACTGTTATGCATGGCATCCTTGTCTCTAAGCTGGATCTGATGGATGGACCACTTGGTGGATAAGGAATTAGCTGGATGTCACACTCAAAGAGTTGCAATCAGTGGCTTGATGTCCAAGTGTATACCAGTGACAAGTGCTGTTCCTCAGGGGTCATTATTTGGACTGTCACTGCTTAACATCTTTGGTGACATGGACAGTGGGACTTGAGTGCACCCTTTACAAGTTTGCTGATGACACCAAGCTGTGTGGCGTGGTCAACATGCTGTAGGGAAAGGATGCCATCCAGAGGGACCTTGACAGAGTTGAAAATTGGGCCTATGCGAAGCTCGTGAAGATTAGTTAGGCCAAGTTGCAAGGTCCTGCACATGGGTTCAGGCAATCCCAAGCACAAATACAGGCTGACCGGAGAATGGATTAAGAGCAGCCCTGAGGAGGACTTGGGGGTGTTGGTTGATGAGAAGCTCAACATGACCCAGCAATGTGCACTTGCAGCCCAGAAAGCCAACCTTATCCTGGGCTACATGACCAGCAGGTTGAGGGAGGTGATTCTTCCCCTCTACTCTGCTCTTGTGAGACTACCTGGAGTACCGAGTCCAGCTCTGGGGCTCCCAACATAAGAGAGACACAGAGCTGTTGTACTGAGTCCAGAGGAGGGCCACAAAGATGATCAGAGAACTGGAGAATCTCTCCTATGAAGGCAGGATGAGAGGGTTGGGATTGTTCAGCCTACAGAAGAGAAGGCTCCAGAAAGACCTTACAGCAGCCTTCCAGTACCTAAGGGGACCTACAAGATAGCTGAAGAGGGACTTTTTACAAGGGCATGTAGTGATAGGACAAGGGGTAATGGCTTTAAACTGAAAGATTGTAAGTTTAGATTAGATATAAGGAAGAAACTCTTCACCATGAGTAGTGAGAGTAGTGAGTAATTGGAACAGGCTGTGTGGTGGAACTGTGGATGTCCCATCCCTGGAAGTGTTCAAGGTCAGGTTGGATGGAGCTTTGAGCAACCTGGTCTAGTGGAAAGTGTTCCTGTCCATGGCAAGGGGGTTGGAAGTAGATGATCTTTAAAGTCTCCTCCAAGCCAAACCATCCTATGGTTCTATGAAATGTTCACTGTAGTAGTCACAGCTGAAGTGTCTCAACAGTCAAATTAGCCAGGTGCACAGCTCTGGAGATGTTTTCACTTGCTTTAGGTGGAATATGGAAGTATTTTTAAGTGAAAATGTCAGTAAAAGAGGTTATATGTAGTGCAGGAATCAGGACTTTCAACTCTCTGAGAAGTGTTCTTCCCAAAGCAGAAAAAAAAAAAAGTGTGTGTGTGTATATATATATATATATATATATATATATGTGTGTGTGTGTTTATACGTGTATCACACCGTCTCACAATCTGAACAAGAGTGGTAAGTACTGACTGGTGGGGAGAATGCTTTGCTGATTTAACACCTGTTCACACTTCATCCATATGAAGTTTAGAAAAGAGGACAAAGCAGCATCCTGACCACTTAGCATTGCAGAGTCCAGCATTTTCTGCATTTGGATTTGAAGTCAAAGTTGACTTTCCGCATCTTCTGAGATGGCAGAAAGATTTCTTGCAGGGTATATTTGTAGTGTACTGGGCCAATGAAACAGCTATGGTGTCTTCACAATGACACTCGTGTCTATATAATGGTCAGTGGGACTGAAGTTGTGAAACTCCAAAAATAGGTGCTGTGGTGGACTGTTTTGGTCTATTTTGTTGCTAAGTCGAAATATCTGACGTAATATGCTCCACTTGCAATAATTCCTTTCTCATACATGAGGATTGATCATCGTGTGTTGATCCTATGCTATTGTTGTTGGTTAATAATGTGCTAGGTGCAGTGTATAAGCAGTGTTTTTAGTTCATGGAGAACAAGCTGCCAGATGAATGTTGTAGTGCATTGGAAGGTGTCAGCAAGCTCCTTTGGAATCTTGCATGTAGGGTAGACTAGATTTTATTCTTCCTGAGATGGAGTCATCCCTAAACATTGAAGAAAAAAAGGAGCAGCACCAAGACAAGTACAAAAATTTGACTTAAATCTTTTTAGAACTCGTCTTGGGAGGGGGTGTATTTAGATTTTTTGCTTTGGAGCTCCGGAGTTGAAAATGTCTAATTTTTCTTGACAATTATGGGGGCCAGGAATTTTGAAAAAAATGTGAGAGCTAGTCACATATGAGCTGGAGCTCATACCTATGACCTAGCTATGGCCTAGCGAAGTACTTGAAACATCCCATGACTTGCCACTGTGGTAGTTAAAATGACTAAAAAAATATTAAAAGGAATTGCTTTCTTCTTTTCCTCAGATACAATCGTCATCATTAAGTTTGAGTAGGAAGTATTTAACCCCAAATGAAGCCGCCTACATGCAGTGGAAGAGATGTGTAAGTGCTTTTTGTTTGCTTGTTTATTTTGCCTCGATAAGCTAGTGGTCAGCTTGATTGTTTTGGGTCTTGTATCATTATCGTTGTTATTAATGTACAGTCAGCCAATGGATAAAGGTAATGAATAATTGTATGCCTGTGCATTGACTTGTAAGGAGTTTAATAATTTAGCAGGAGTTTTATTTGAGTACCTGAGACTTAAAAATTGAGTTTGGAAGCCTGGATATCTTTACAGTGTTACAGTAATAGTAACCAGTTTATAATTTGTGGGGCACCTCTTACTCAGTGGTAACAGCTGGCATATGTATATCCTTACCCATCAGTCTGTGTCTTAGAACGGGGGAAGTAACTTGCGTGCTACATTAATCTTATACTCAAATTAAACTCACCTTATTCAGATTTTCATGTCCTCACTGATAAAGTAAATTTTAATATTTTCTTCTTTTTTGTTTGAAACATTTTTTTATATATTAATATATATTCAGTTTCAGCTGTTGAGTATAGATTTTTTGGAAGCCTGAGGTTCCTTAGTAAGATGCAGTACAAAAATTTTTTTCATATGCAGATGAACATTTCTATGTAGATTAACAATAAATATTATTTCAGAGCTGTCTGTTTTGTTTTTTTTTTCTCCCCCTCTCACCTCATATAAGATAGTTCAGCTTTTAAGCTGACTATGCTATTGGGTAATATGCATGTTAGCCACAGATGGACAATGTTTTAATATAGGTAAAATACTGAGCTAGAAAGTCTTTGTTAAATCATAGAATCGTAGAATAGTGTGGGTTGGAAGAGGCCTTTAAAGATCAGCTAGTTCAGCCCCGCTGCAATCAGCAGGGACATCTTCAACTAGATCAGGTTGCTCAGAGCCCCGTCCAGCCTGGCCTTGAATGTTTCCAGGGATGGGGCATCTACCACCTCTCTGGGCAACCTGTTCCAGTGCCTCACCACCCTGACAGTGAAGACTTTCTTCCTTATATGTAATCTGAATGTCCTTTCTTTCAGCTTGAAGCCATTACCCTTTGTCCTATCACTACATACCCTTATCAAAATTCCCTCTCCAGCTTTCTCGTAGGTCCCCTTTAAGTATTGGAAGGCTGCTATAAGGTCTTCCTGGAGCTTTCTCCAGGCTGAACAACCCCAACTCTTTCAGTCTTTCCTCATAACATTATTCAGATTAATTTCTTGAAGGAAAGTTTTCCTAGGTGACACATAAAGAAGGTGTGTGGGATTTTGTGTATCATTCTTCAGAGTCCAAGCAAAAATGAACTGCTTTCCAAGTCCATAGCATAGCCAAAGAGCAGGCAAGAGTAGCTGTTTTTTGCAGTGGCCTTTTGAGTCAGCTCTAGACTACTGTAAAGAAATTTGTTAAAAGGGACAATGTTGCTTTGACAGAATATCCAAACGTTAGCTCTCGCATATTTAATACTGTATTCTAATAAACCCATCTCAGGGTCACTCTATGCTTTGCACCATTCCATTATATGATGTCAAGCACTGTAGCATTTTATAGTTCTAGCTGAAGTGTCTTTCTAATTTTCTTTCAAGGTTAAAAGCCTTTAATGAAAATATCCACTTCAGTACTACCTGTCTGCTGAAAATGAGTATCTGGTCTTAGTGTCTTCAAGAATTGTTTCTTGAATTATAATCGTAGGTGAAATAACTCGTGACTGCAAGTTCAGTTGTTCAGGTACATAGTAAAATGGTTAGTCTTAAAGAAATTAAATGCCAATATGAGCTCCGACAGAAAAGTGTATTCATTTTATCACCTGTTTTTTTGTCATGTGCTTCATTGAAATTTAGGTTGTAAGCAGTCTGGAATAGAGCTTAGCTAATTTTGGTCAGCCTAAAAATGCATTTATAGAACATATTTTGAATTCCTTGTGACAATTTTTTTTCCTTTAACTATTTTGTGGTGGTTTAATAGAACACAGTAATTTTTACATGTTTATATTGGGAAATATGAAATATGAGGAATATATCGAGCACATAATCTTAAATTATCTCATACTACTCCCTGCTGGGGTAATTTTCTTTCATGTCACAGTGGTTGAAGACTGACTTTATTTTTCCTCTGTGTTTCAGTGTATCGATATGCACTATGTGATGTATTCACCAGTACAGATTGCACCATGCAGCATGTTAATGAACAAGTTATTGCATACTAGCTCCTAGAGTTGAGTGCTGCAGCCCACAGAACTAGCACATTTTGCAAATGTTCCTTCTGTCCATGATGTGTTCTTCATTTGTGATTAGGAAGGCACTCTTTTGGTAGTATGAGTACTTATATAGAGCTGAAGAGCCTCCTAAGAATAGAGATGGAAATATTCTGCTCTCCGGAAGTTATCTATTCTCTTAAAATTTTACATTTTAGTAGGTCTGAAATGTTATTGGTCTGCATCCTTTAGTGACCACTGTAAGAACTGAAGTCTCCCAGTGCTCTGCAGTACCTTCTATGTGCAATTTAGATGGTTGAAGAAAATCTAGTTCCTGATTGAAGGGATCTAGTAGTGTTAGATGTGTCAAGAGGAGGTGAGAGAAGAAACAGCAGTTTGGAAACGGCTGTTTGTTTATACCTCTCACCCAACTATTGGCTCCTAGTTCTTGAGAACTTTTTTAATTTAAGATTTGGAATAGCAAATCCTCGCTGAAATGTGACACATATAATGGCAATCATATCACATTTTCTATTTTTACTGTGTTTCTCCCCTTCTTTCTTCCGCATTACAGGTGGGAACGTGATATGGTAATAACTATAGGAGTGTACTTACAGATAGGAGAAAAAAAAAGCACAACCCAAAAGGCAACAGGGTAATACTCATTACTTGAGAGCTGTTCACTTCTTGTGACTTGCATTAGTCACTGCTGAAATAGTAGAAGTGGGTCTGCTTTTGGGGAGCCACACAGGATACAGACCATGCTCTCAGCAGCATCTTTGCATTTGACACTGGGAAGCTGTGGAATTGAGGTTCTATTCTTCTTTTCCTTTCCCTGTGATTTGAGTTGTCTTCTGTGGCTTAGTACGTGGCGGGGAGACCATAATAATCTGTTTAGGACAGGAAATACAATTATACTTTTAAAAAACAGGGAGCTTCCTGATCCTTCTCATTCTTGAAATGTTTTTATTTCTCATTTATATACCTAAAAAAAAAATAGGTTTAATAAAATAATTACAGGGCGTTTCAAAAATATGGACCCTATTACTTAATAATACTGCTTTGAAATTTGGTCCATCTTTTTGAAACACCCTGTATTATGATTTCTGTATGATAACAGAAATCAAGCAAATAGGAATAGCAAGGCTATCCTTTTGTTACCTGCTCTTGTACTAAAAATGTCTTGGATCCTGCTCTGAATAAAACACCTGTGTAACCTTATTCTATAAAACATATTTAAATTACAGGTTGCATTACATGAATTTAAGCTCATGAACTGCACTGGTTAGAATAGAAACTGCAAAAAGCTTTATTCTCAATTAGAATTCTTCTGATAGCTCCTCCAGCAAAACCGTATTTTCTCAAAATCTGTGTTTACAGCGTTAGGATGGTTCTCCTGTAAACCATCTCTTCTGGGAGAGAAAGACTGAGCTATTTGTTTGCCAGGGACAGGAGTGTCTCTTTGGATTTCCTGCTAATGCTCAGTGTGGTGCTAGTGGAAACAATGTCGGCTTTCCTGGCTTGGTTGTCTGTGTCAGCTGGATCTGCTGTGAAGTCTCACCTTGCCTTGAAGGCAAAGAGAATATGTCCCTAAAAGGGCTTAAGGAGTGGCGAAAAGACCCCTTGGCATGGAGGCCTGGGACAGCCTGGTTGACAAGTGAAGAGGGAGTTCTATACACTCAGTTCTCTCTCCCTTTCCCCTATTTTATGAATATGAATGTTTGTTTTGAGAGGGACAGAGTTGTGGTCATTGGTTTTTAAACTGGGATATCAGGTGAAAATGTCAGATGCTACTAATGAATGTACAATTTACTTAGACTGAATGAGAAAAAAATGCTTGAAATGGAGATAAGAAGTTCACCCTTATCATGGGCATGATCATTTATGCCTGCATGTGATATGGAAGCTTGGCTTTAAAGTTATCTGTTTTTTTTTGTTGCAGTGCTTCTGCTTGTTGGCAAGATGAAACAGAATATTTCTGAACACTATAAAAATGTTTTTGGATGGTATTGTGAATGTTATTTACTATTATTTAGTGTATTTAGAAAAGAGATGGTATTTTCCTTGCTTCAAGTAAAATATCTGTTTCTTCAAAGTACTACATGAGGAAGAAAGAAGATAACCTGGTACAGAGAAGAAACAGATTTCTTTGGAGAATCATTTGCGATTGAGGATACCTTCTGACTTGAAATAAAGTTTTGTGACAAAAGAAGGATTAAGCTTAGCTGTAAAAATTCCCTACGAAGTATTTATACTACTGTTTATCTTCTCAAAGGTATTTTTTGTCTTTTCAGGGACTGTGAACTGTGTTTTCTTTCTAACCTGTCTTTATATGCACAAATGTTTCAGGATACAAACACATAATATAAGTATAGTACTATGTTATATTACACGTACATTAATAAAATATATGTAAATTGTGCAAAATCTCTCCATAGCACAAGTGAAACTGTCTGAGGACGTGTAACTTACTAGCATGAGTACAAACACAGAAGTGGATTAATAAGTAGCTATGAAGGATATTTTTAACAGACCTCTTCAGACTTGATCTGGTTAGTATCAAAATAGATACTAATATACGATAGTTTTAGCAGTTCAACAGATTATATATATATACACACACATATATATACATATAAAAATTTTAGAAAAACTACAGTTCAAACAGCTTAATATAATATGTAAATGCCCCATTTACATTTTTTGGAGTTTTTTTTCACTTTATACTTACATGGGTGTTTTCATCAAGAGTTTCGAGAAGACTTACTGTGCACATGACACAGCTTGCCCCTCCTAACTGCTTTCTCATTCTTCATCATCCTGCCTATTCAGCTCTGTTACCCTCAGCTTTGTCCTTTACAGGTGTCTCATTTTTAACTGAAATAATATTTAAAATGCTTAAAGTCTCACTCTTACAGAGTTTAAAGATAGACATTAAAACAAAACAAAAACCCACAACAAACAAAAATTTTTTTTGAAAAAAGCATATGTTTTCTAGTATATTTAGCCAGCTAGAGAGGTAGACGAGTCAGAAGGATCTCCTAGTCCTGTCTGGACTGCACAAGAGAAGGAGCAGAAGGGTGTAATAGGTTAGGTAGAGGAATTGATCACATGGAGCAAAGATGTGTCAGAGAAGCTTTGCTTTGAATTTTCTAACACTTTTCTGAAAGCAGGCTGCTGTTCTCTAGCAACATGGAGTAAATGTCTTTTGTCTTTCATTCTTTTGGAACTTGTTACTGTGTTCCTGTTTGTGTTGTTTCTTGTTCCATGATAATACTGATTCATCTTCCCTGCTCTGTTCTTATTTTTGTCTTCTGTATTTTACCCTCGTGTTCTGTTACTGCAACCTTTGCTCATCTCCCCACAGTCCTAAATTGTACAGCATGAGATACTAAAAGCAGCTTTGATATCCTGCATTAAAAATGCTGTAAGCCATACTGTTGTATGTACTTCAGCTGTTTAAAAAAAAGAGGTTTTTTTCCTTAAGAAAACCACCTTATCTCTTGTAGCATTAAGAACTGTCCCGTCTTATTAGCATATCATATTTGTTTGTCAGGAAATGCAAATGATAAAAGTATCAAAATAAGGGTATAATCTATAGCTTTAATTTAGATACATAAGATTCAGGAAAATCCTGCTTAAAGTTTTAATGAAATTATTCCTTAAAACATCAGCATTTTAAAAAATGTCAGATCTGACATTTGGTAGGTGTGAGCAATGGCATAGAAACATCTCCTGCAAACATTGCTTCAGTAGTATCATACCAAATAATGAGAACTCTTCAACATGTAAGAGACAGCTTGGATTCTAGAAAAATGTTGACATAGTTTACTTACTGTGACAGATGTTTTTTGTGAGTGATCTCCTAGTAAAAGCTGAAACAGAAATTATTAGCATGTGTACAACCCGCTTTTTTTCCCCTCCTTTCTTATAGTGTGCTGCTGTGGGAAGTTAGCAAAGGATGTGTGAAGGAAGAGAGCCTCACTTGAGATCTGATGGTATTTTTAGTGCACTAAGAAAAAGAAGTAGTGGCGATTAAAGACTTGTCAGGTGGTTGTGGGCGTGAGTAGCATTACTGTTTGTGTTGATACACTGTTTGTGTTGGGCATGTATGGTGGTACATGTAACACAGTGATATTTATTTTTTTTAATATAAAACTTGGGAATGACATTGTTTTGGCTGAAGTGATTTTTTTGTTGTTTAAACTTGCGTTTTTATTTTACTTTTAAGATAAATTCTATTTGAAATAATGTGGAATGAGGATTTCTGTTCTATGGGCTTCAGGTGGTGAAGGATGATGTTTCAAATAGATATACACTTAATAAATTGTCAGTTAAATTTTGAAGACTGATTTCTCCAGAAATAAGCTTGAGTTTTGACTTCCTACCCTATGTCAGACACCTTTTTTATTCTTAAACGTACTGATAAGTCAGTATGTACCATTGAGGTCTGATGAAACATGTGGGTACTGAACAAGTTTTGCAAATCCAGTTGGGCATGAAACAGGGATGTCAGAACTAAATGTCAGCCAGATGTGAATAGTACGCATGCTAACACGAACATCCTCATTTATATAAAACTTCACAAATAATGGATATTAAATATATAATATGTAAAAAGCATTATCTCAATCTTTTTAAGAAGTTTTATGGTTGAGGATATACTGGTATAAGAACAGAATTAAGAGTGAGATTCTATTTAAAAAAAAAAAACAAAACATTAATTTTGAAAATGAAATCTTCATTTCTTCTTTTTGTCTATTTCAAAGTATTTTTTTAAATTATGCTAATGTGGCAATCATGCCGTTTCTCTTTGTTTTTGCCATAGTCATGAATTGTTTTCACCCCTTTTATGCCCTAATGTAGTTTTGTGCAGGGGGACCTGGTGCACACGCTTTCTTCCATACACTGTGATGCAGATGATTTAGGGTTCGAGATGAAGGTATTTGTACAAAGCTGAGGCTTTTAATTCTTGAATCTTTCCTGAGGCTCCAGGGAACATCTGAAAATGACCAGTAAACAGAGTAGCATAGACTTTTTGATGTTTACAGCAGCAAGAGGAGAAAACAGATGTACAAAACAAACCAGGTTTTAAAAGAGTAAGAAGCTGAGCTTGAGTTTGTGCAACATTAGGTGTTGTCCATGTGCTAGTTAGATTTTAACTCGACTCTGTCCCTTTAGCAAGAGTCTAAGAGTAAAGCTATCACTTCTGAGCTGTGCTGCTGATTGTTATCTTCCTCCATTATTGTTAATTTGGTGGAGGTGGGGAAAATAGAAGACAGAGAAGAGTCCAGAGACTGCTAAACCAAAAATATACAACTTGGCACTAGCAAGTCTGTTTTACTGTTTAATATAAAATAGTCTATGTTCACAGTAAAATTATTTGATGTTTTGGGGACAAGAGGCAAGAAAGGGGTGAATATTTACATCCAGCTGGTAGTCTTTTTGACTTTTTAGTCTCTAGCTAAATTTCTGCATTTGTAATGAGGGTTGAATACCCAGAGTCTAATGATGACTATAGCTATAATACTCAGCTCTCCACACTTTGCTTTTTCTCTGTCTGTGATGACTGATTTAGGCCCCAGGTTACACCAAACACTGAGGTTTTCAGCAACATGTAGATGCATGAATTATCTTTATACTTGGATAAATCGGAAGTCTCTGTGTCTTGGATGAGTGCACCGGGGAACTCACATGCCTTTCTTGGAGGGCTCTCATTCCTCCTGCCTTGTCTACCTGAGCGTGTACCTTTGTCCCATCACTTTCCAAAGCACGTTTTTGTTTCCCTCCTTATGTGTTACTCTGAATATGTTATTTTCTCTTTGTAATTTTTCCTGGCTTCTCCTCAGGGTTGAGGGAGTTTGAGGGCACCAGCTGCCCTGTTCTTCCAGCAGCTGAATCCCAGCAGTCACAGCATCCTCAGGAGCTGCCTGGTTCCTGCATGCCAGCCTGTTACAGCTCCTATGTGTGGCATCCTACTTGGCTGGTCACACATCTGTGAAATGCTCCAGCCTTGGAGGAAATAATACCTCCTCCTTTTTTTTTTCTTTTTTTTTTTTTTAAGTATCTTATCTTTATTTTATTTTATTTTATTTTATTTTATTTTATTTTATTTTATTTTATTTTATTTTATTTTATTTTATTTTATTTTATTTTATTTTATTTTATTTTATTTTATTTTATTTTATGATTTGTTTTTCCTTGCCACGACCAGCCCTAGTCTAGCTGAATCAGTCTTTTGTTGTTTACATAAACATACAAAACTGTTCATGAATATTCCCTATGTGTAAACTAGGATTTTTCTAAATGTTTGTCTCACTCCGAAATGGAACTTGCAAAATAATTATAAAAGCTTTTCTTTTTCCTTTTTACACGTTCCAGGAGTATTTAGGGAGCCTTAATGAGAGTGAGACCTTGTTGGAAAAGGTGCAAAGTAAGATGACCCTGTAAAACTCATAGCAGAATTGATGGAACAAAAACAAAAGATGAAAGATATTACAGCCCTCCTAATTGTGAGGGTGTCATGGAGGGAGAAATTTAAATGTCTGCAAGGGCAGTAGTTAGTGACAGAACAAGAGCTAAACCTATTAATAGATATGATTTCTCGGCTGATATTCAAAAATGTTATGTTTTTGTTACTTTCACATATCACATTTTTTAAGATATAACGAAAAAGGCGTAGTAAATAGTTGAAATTTTAAATAAAAGTACTTTTCAGTTTCTAACATTAGGAGTTTTCAGTAAAAGAGAACACTTACAAAAGGAATAGCTTCTGTCGTTTGTTTCTTTTTCTGTGTATGCCCTTTATTCTTTTCTTTTTTTTTTTTTTTTAATTGATGTAGATATTATTTTGGTGATGATGTTTCCCCTACATACACTTCTCCATTTTTTGTTTTTACATAATTTCTGTTAAGTTCACAAATTCCTATAACCTTGAACTCTTTCACATAAGATTACTAAAAATGTCTCATATTACTTGTCCTAATTATTATATTCTGTTCCAATATTCGGTTAGGGTGAAGACTGTTCCTGTCAACAAGGAGCAATGTACAGTATTGGTGGTGCTGTTTCCATACTTTACTCTTTTGTGTCCAGATGGAACATTTTGGGTTGTGAAAACGAGAGGTTACTTTGCAAGTTGGAGAGAATACCTTTGTAAAACCGCAACAGTTTTTGGTTAGTGTAAGATTTTCAGTTTAGGTGGCTGGAAAAGTAATGGAATAGAAAAGATGGCTTTATCTTCCTCTTTTTTTCTCTCCTGGCAGTCCTCTACAAATCTTGCCTCCCAGGAAGTTCAGAACAATTTGTTTCTTTTATTAAGCCTGGCTTTCTGTACTTCGATCCCAATTACACTGTTGCATCCACTAGTTCATGCTTGTAGGTCCACGCAGATTCCTGTGAGCTTCAGTGAGACTGGAGCGCAGGACTCGCCTTGTTTCAGAGTGGGACTAACGTGCTAATTTTGCAATGTTTTAATCACTCAGCATCTCGTAAACTTCTGCAGTTCTTTATGAGTGAGCTTGTAATGATATTTGGTCATAGGAAATTTCTGTAAAAAAAGAAAAGTCACCCTTCTTAGTTTTCCTTCTTCAAGGGATTTGTAACTTTGAGAAGCGGTGAGGTTAATCTAGGCTTTACATTTCATATTAAAAATATATTCTGCTTGTTTGTTACACATTTTTGGATGTGTGTTTTGTTTTCAGTTTTTTGGAGTTTTTTGTTTGTTTTGGTTCTTGTTTGTGTGGACTTCTTAGCAAATATTCCT
Organism: Columba livia; assembly: GCF_036013475.1. Taxonomy (NCBI): domain Eukaryota; kingdom Metazoa; phylum Chordata; class Aves; order Columbiformes; family Columbidae; genus Columba; species Columba livia. The sequence continues at coordinate 192,038,509 of NC_088602.1, read as the reverse complement.
TAATTAGTATAGTACCTGCCATTGAAGTGGAAGCTAATAATAACTTCTTAAAATGTCTGTTTAATATTGCTTGTATTGCTTGCTTATAGGGGTTTTCTTTTTACTTGATGTTCTTAATGATGCCTGTACGCTTCCAAAAATAAACAAGATTAGCACTATTTATTCTAAAACTGACATCCATTTCTGCAAATTGTTTTTAATGTGCTTTTATGTACCGCCCACGCTCAAAATCTGTCACTACTTTTTTTTTTTCAAGCCAGTAAATAGTGTTGCTTTCACTGGCTCCACATTTGCTGTCTCTCGAAACAACTACTCTTGCATTTTGCAAGTCTGTGTGTTTGTATTTACACTGTATGCGCTTCTATAGTAATTTAAAGTTTTTTGGTTTAAGTTACTTTTTCTAGACAATTTCTAGCCCTAAGATTCTGTAACATAATCAAGTCCATGATATTGCCCGACTGCTCAGTCTAGAATTATTTACAGCTTGCAGGCCACTATCTGCTTTACAAACAAATAATCTGCTCATGGCTTAGTGCTCTTGCATACTTTTCATACTTCTCTGTGTGTTAATGTATGCCTCTGTAATCCCAAGACACCGGTGTTTTTCTTTTTTTACCCCTTCCTTCAGTAGTAGTTTCTTCTGGTCACGGCAGCCAGCTGTGGCGCTCTGGATCAGAGACATGCTTCTGACGCTTCTTGTCAACTACTACACACTTTCAGTAATCCCATTTTGAATGGAGAATCTTATAAAATGTTTTTGCAAGTTTCTTGCCACAGCAAACTGCTGACAATCTACAGCTGCTCAGGAGCTAATAGGCCAGGGTAGTATATTTGAGCAGATAATGGTCCTCTAGTTCCATTTATTTTCTTTGGAGATTTTCTTGCAAGGTAGCTCTTAATTAGTTGTTTTGCTACTTGTTGGGATCTAATGAGGAGATTTCAAAGGCATTCATCATTTTAATTTTGAACTGACTGCCTGTAGGCTTTTGCACCTTTGAAAATATTTTCCTTCTCGTTGAATATCCTGTTTGTTTAGCAGGAGTCCTTAACTTCAAGTAGCTTGTGTCCAAGGGTAAATAATCTATGTAAAGGTGGTCATAACAAAATTCATACTTTGTTCTAGGTCACTGTAAAATTTTAAAATAGGATGGAGTGTTTTGTTTGGTTTTGAAATATATTGACTCTTATATAGAGTTGGCGTGGGAAGGGGAGATGAAAAACATCTCTTTCTAACCCTGAGTATTTTGGGGACTGTATTCTAAAGGAAATTTGGATTGAACTCCCAAGGTTGTTTGAAGGGAGCTTGACGTAATGTTACAGTATAGAGTAGTAACACTCAAAGCAATAGAGATCATGCTTAAATGTTCTAAAGAAAATGGAAAAAAAATCTCTTAAGGGGCATCCAGCTTTGGGGATTTCCCAGGAAGTGATGGAGCAGCCCTAACAAGTCTACTTGAAGAATATCATCTATTCTGCATTCCTAGAAGGCAGCAAGAATGCCCAGAAAAATAGGTACTATGTAGCCAGAGACCTGTAGCAGCAATAAAGTGGACATGATTTAATTAATATTTTCTTGTTTTAAACTCAGTTATAAGTACACTAAAATAGTGTAACTGGCCACAGTATATAAGCACTTCATGACATTGCTAATGGCATAACCCTCCTAACAATATGAAAACATTTTATGTCACAGCTAAGCATAATTATAGAAATAATATGTAGCTGCTAAGGGAGACCTATATTTAATTGCACAAGTAGGGGACAGAAAAACATGTAAATCATAATTCCAGCCGCAAAATCTGCAAGCAAAAACAAAGCATACAGAATAAGCAGGAAAGATTTCTGGTGGAACAAGAACAGTTATTGGTCCTGAAGAAAATAAGGTAAATAATGTCAGGAGCAGATGAGATTGCTTCCCACACCCTTTTTTTGGTGAAGGAGATTATGGGCATTAAAAACACCCAGCAACAGCAATAGGTGAAATAGGAACGCATGAAATCTGCCACCGCCGTTTCTGCTTCAGAGCCCAAATAGCTTTCTCCCCTGTTCACCTCAACTTCAGCAACTAAGACCGTCAAGGACTGTAGCCATCTGTATTTAACCACATGGCATCAGCTCAGTGGTATTTTGTGCCCAAAGCTAATTTAGGATAAGATGATTAGGGCCTACCTGTTTGAATATGTAGTGATAATGGCTGATAATGATTAAGAACTCAACTGGTCTCATCTATCAGTTTTCCAAGTCTTCCCATCACAGCTGCCTTATATTATACTTCACTGTGTAAACAGTAACTGCTTATCAGGACAGGGACAAGTGAAGCGTCTCCATGAGTTGTTTTTGCATGGTTAAGAAGTTACAGGAATTGTAGGCTAGAGATGTGATTACCTGTTTTGAGGCAAAAAATTGTGCACAGCTTCATCGGAACCCTACATCAATTGATGCATGTGTGTATTGTGTGCGAATCTAACTAGGAATCTGTAATGTCCTTGCTGTAACTTGGCACTTAGATGCATAATTTATGTTCTGTAAGCTCTGCATGGAGTCGCTTGTGAGCCTTTCTGTTCTGTGATCGTAAGTCACAGCAGCGTATTGTATATAATTGTTTTTCCCGTTTGTAGTACAAGCTCCAAATTCACAGATTAGATCAAAATAAAGATTAAAAAAATCCTCTTAGATTGATTTCTATTTAAAATGTTGACAGTCTTTGGCTATGTCATAAATACATGTGTGATCATTAACTTGTGTTTCGTTCAGTCTTATACTGAGTAATGTAAAATTAGTTTTTGCTGCTTTAGATGTGATTTCACAAACATGTACGAAATACTGTGTATTTAAATTAATTAATTAAATTAATTTCTCCTGGAAATATAAGGTTTTTCAAGTCTCCCTTCAATAGAACTGACATTCTTCATGCTCAACCCTCATATCTTTTGTTGTCAGAAAACTTTTTTTTTTAAAGAAAGACTACAAATACTAAAGCTTTTACAGGAAGAAAACCAGAGTTACTGCCTTCCTCTTTGCAAGTTCTGACTGCTCCATCTCCTTTTCCTTAAAAGAGCTGCAGTAAGCTGGTTACCTGCCCTGTTCCCTGCCTCTTCTCCTCCACTGGAAAAGAAAGTTCTCACTGCAATAGGCTTTCCAGAAATCTGAAATCCACAGAATAAGAAGTGTTTCTGATCTCTCTTGTAAGCAGGCCTCAGAGAAATATTAATTAAACTAGGTTACAAAGCTAATATGGCATTAGTCTTGATACAGGGGGGAAATGGCTGTATGAGTACAGCGTAGACTTTTTTTACATGTCCTGTAGCTATGGCTATTTTCACCTTTTGTCTGCTGAAATCCTTCTTGTGTTTGAGTAACACATGCAAATTGTGTGAGAAATTTTTAAATAACCAAATCAAATTTATGTTTTGTCTTCAGCTGGAGAGAAAGAATCCCTTAAAGTGCAGTTTGCACAAATTGGACTGCATAGTGTAGCATCAGCTGTGTGGTCAAAAAATGGTTCTCTTGAATGAAGGTACCAGTAAGTACATTAATGACACAAGAGAATGAGTGAGAAAAGAGTTTGGCAAAATTTAGAGTTCTGATAGAACTGTAGTAAAAAGGAAAAAAAAAAAGTAGCTGACAAATGCAGCCATGTTCTTCAGGTTTGTGTGGGGCCAGTGAGGATTTCTGGTTTTTGAGCCTGTTGTTGCCTTGTGATTTATATGCAGCTGTACTTAAAAAAAACTATTATTTGTACTGGAATAGTTGGTGGGGAAATCTTTAGCCATGAGGGAAACAGGCTGTCTTGGTGTGAATGTACTTTCTAGCACAACCGTGGCAGTACGTGAGGAACCTGGACTGGCGGCACTGCCTGTGCAGCTCTGTGTGCCGCTGTGTGGATCTTTGCTTCTGAGTGATGCTGTTGTGCTTTTGGGAGACCTCAGTGTGCGTGTGGCAATCGCATAGCGAGTTGTCCTAAATTCGGCGTTGTGGTTTTCAGTCATGTAACTCTAAATGTAGCTTGTTTCTATCCTATGGTGTTGTCTGGGAGTGTTATGGCATGAATATAACCATGTGAGACTATGGTCAAAGGAACAGAGAGATTAGTGTCACTAAACACTGGACACCCTTACAGAAGTTTCTTGTAAAATACTATATTTTTAAATACTATTTTCAGTAGTGAAGGGCTCAATGTACAGTAGTTTAAATTAACATTTAGCTTTAAATACGTATTTCTGTGCTAATGTGACTAAATGCCTGCTTCTTTTCATATGTATCTGTACATATAGACACATATGTAGTATATGTTTGTGTATATATGTGTATGATTACGCATATGCATATGTATAATTAGGCAATGGTTAAGATGTAGGATGAGGCATAGATATGTCCAAGCAAATGTAAAAGTGACACTTGGAATCTAGATTTTGTCAAAGCTGAACCAGAGCTGCATGTATAGACACATATTTGCCCACAATAAATATATTAAGTAAATATTTGTTGTTGTTTTTTATAGTACCCTCAACTGTTTTTATCTCAAAGGAGAAAAAGAGAAAAAAAAAAACACACCAGAAACCCTCCCCCCAAAAAAACCAAACAAACAAACCCCCATAGAACACACAGTGCATGTTTCCAGTTCACCTTTGCTAGTTATTTAGAGTGTTAGTCAACTTTGTCTTCTGATTTTTTTTTTATTTTATTTTTTTTTAATTTCTAGATGGTGCAGAAGAATTGCAGTTGCCCAATCAAGATGAACGGAATGGCTTCCTTCAACAAGAAAAGAGAACATTGTTTTTTTAGGATTATGTCTACAACATGAAGCATTTAACAGTAGCTGTCTTTGAGAACATTCATCTATGACAAGAAATGTCCTGATCCTGGGAAAAAAATGAGTTTCCATTAATTAGGTCTGTAATTTTTAAATGCATTTTTATGACTGATCATATTTGCTTATGCACAACACGGGAACAGAATTCATAAAACAGATTATTTTGACACATATGCACATTTGTGTTTGTGCATTCATTATACAAGATACATCATTTAAATCAAATTTAAAATAATCTTTTAAATTGTCTGTATTTATTAATAAATGAAGACTTGGCAAGAAGAATTTGTCATCCATGGACAAGAGTAAAGAAGGTTCCCCCAGAATGGATGGTAATTTTGTATTGGGTAAAATCAATAACTTAAAAGTAGAGCAAGAGGAAGACAGCATTAATTGTACTCTAGAAAGAATGGATATCAAGACAGAACAAGATGATTTCAAACATGCGGACAGCAGTGATGAACAAGAAGACAAAGAAAAGAACTTCATTACCAACAACCCTGGCAAATATTTATCTACAGAAAGTGAAGATGATTACGGATCTCTTTTTTCTCAGTATAGTAGTACGCTGTATGATGTAGCAATGGAAGCTGTGACACAAAGCCTCCTTTCTAGCAGAAACATAAGCTCTAGAAAAAAGTCACCTGCTTGGAACCATTTCTTTATATCTCCTAGAGATAGCACTAAAGCGATATGTATGTACTGTATGAAAGAATTTAGCAGGGGTAAAAATGAAAAGGACCTGAGTACAAGTTGTCTCATGAGACATGTGAGGAGAGCACATCCCACTGTACTCATTCAAGAAAATGGAAGTATGCCAGGTATACCTTCCTTTTCTTCACCTACATTGTTACTGCCACCTCAGTCCGCAGATGTTGGAGATCTGAGTTCTATGTTATCCCCTATAAAACTGGTCAAGAAAATGGCTTCCAAAATACCATCTCCAGATCGAATAATTGAGGAATCTGTTTCTATTGTTTCTTCTGAAGAAATACCAGATCTCTCAGTTTCTGAAAAGTGCAGCAAAGAAGAAGTCATGGTTGAGTCATCTTCACAGCTACCCAATAATCAGTATGATGACACTGTGGAGAATGTAGCAGAGAAAACTGTTGTCATTCCAAAGAGCACATCAGGTTCCAGGAGGAGATCTGCTGTCTGGAAACACTTTTATTTGTCACCTCTAGATAATTCTAAAGCTGTTTGCATCCACTGCATGAATGAATTCAGCAGAGGAAAAAATGGAAAAGACCTGGGAACAAGTTGTTTGATAAGACATATGTGGAGAGCCCATCGTTCCATTGTTCTGCAAGAGAATGGGGGTGGTACCAGCATACCACCTCTCTACACCACACCTCCAACTCTGTTGCCTTCTTTACTACCCTCAGATAGTGATCTGAATTCTATGTCATCCTCTCCTGGAAAACTAGTGAAAGAATCAACTTCTGTTTCTTCTTCTCCAGACAGAATCTCTGAGGAAATCCATACTAATCTCTCTTCTGGAGATACTCTAGTGGAAGACTCTATGCTGTCATCTTCTGATGATATAGGTGAAGTCTCTTTTGTTTCCTCTCCTGAGAAACAGTGTGAGGGATTAGGCCCACTAATATTTGAACCTACTGCTGTATTTCAGCAAAACAAAAGGATTATGAAGAGGCTTAAATCAGAAGTTTGGCATCACTTTTCACTGTCACCTGCAGACAGTCTAAAAGCCGTATGTAGATACTGCAGTTGTATGATAAGTCGTGGTAAGAAAGGAGATGTGGGCACAAGCTGCTTGATGAGACATCTATATAGACGCCATCCTGATGTCATTGGAAACCAAAAGAGCTTTCTTGATGTGAGTTTGGCAAATTCTCCTTATGCCACTTTGGCTTCTGCAGAATGTTCATCCTCAAAGTTGACTGACTTGCCTACGATGGTTACACATGATAATCAACTTATATTTCCTGTTAATAGTAAGAAGACCTCAAAACTGTGGAATCACTTTTCAATTTGTTCTGCAGACTCAACAAAAGTAATATGCATGCACTGTGGACGTACAATAAGTAGGGGGAAAAAGCCAACAAATCTAGGCACAAGTTGCCTTCTAAGACATTTACAAAGGTTTCATAACAATGTATTGAAAACTGATGTCTCGGAGACAGTATTATCCTCATCTACGGATAATCACATGCCACTGAGCACAGAATTACTAGGATCTTCAAATTTCGATGAAACCAATGACAAGTTTTGTGACTCTCACCCAGTTGCCAAAAAAATCACAAGTCTTGTAGCCGAAATGATTGCACTTGACCTCCAGCCATATTCTTTTGTAGACAACGTTGGCTTTAACAGGCTGCTTGAATACTTGCAACCTCAGTATTCTTTACCTTCTCCATCATACTTTTCTAGGACAGCAATTCCAGATATGTATGATAATGTAAAACAAATAATTATTTCACATCTGAAAGAAGCTGAAAGTGGAGTGATCCATTTTACATCTGGAATATGGATGAGCAACCAAACACGAGAGTATCTAACTCTGACAGCTCATTGGGTAACATTTGAGTCTTCATTTCGACCACAGTGTGAGGATTACCATTGTTCAGCACTATTAAATGTCTCACAGATTGATTGTGATTACAATGGAATCAGTATTCAAAAGCAGTTAGAGTACTGGTGGGAAACATGGATTACTTCTGTTGGCCTTCAGGTTGGGATTACTGTTACTGATAATCAGAGCATAGAGAAAACTTTAAATGAAGGTGATCATTCAAGTGTACAATGTTTTAGTCACACTGTTAATGTCATTGTAAATGAGGCTATTAAGAGCCAGAGAATGGTTCAGAATTTGCTTAGTATTGCAAGAAAGATCTGTGAACGCGTCCATCGGTCAGCAAAAGCAAAAGAGAAGTTAGCTGAGTTGCAAAAAGAGTATGAATTGCCTCAGCATCAGCTAATACAAGATGTTCCATCAAAGTGGAATACATCATTTCATATGCTTGAACGTCTTATCGAACAGAAAAGAGCAATTGATGAGATGTCGATAGAATGTAGCTTTCGGGAGCTCATAAGTTGTGATCAGTGGGAAGTCATGCAGTCCGTGTGTCACGCTCTCAAACCTTTCGAAGCTGCAAGCAGGGAGATGAGCACACACATGTCTACTCTCAGCCAAGTGATTCCAATGATTCATATACTCAACAGGAAAATAGAAATGCTATTTGAAGAAACAATGGGCATAGATACTATGCTGAAATCTTTGAAAGAAGCTATGGTGAGTAGACTGTCCTCCACGCTTCATGATCCAAGGTACATTTTTGCTACACTTCTGGATCCCCGGTATAAAACATCCTTATTTACAGAAGAGGAGGCTGAACAATACAAACAAGACTTAATCAGGGAGCTGGAAATAATGAGTTCTACCTCAAATGATGATAAACCTGTTTCCAATGGATGTGATATAGGTTCACCATCTACAAATTCATATGGGGAAGATAATCTTTGGTCACTCATGGGTGACATGAAGAAAACGAAAGACCTGAAAGAGAGAGCAAAGTTACCAGAGGAGATGGTGCTTTCTTACTTGGAGGAAGAAGTGCTTGAGCATAACTGTGATCCTCTAACTTACTGGAACTTTAAGAAGTCATCTTGGCCAGTACTGTCAAAATTGGCTGTCAGGTTCTTGGGTTGCCCACCAAGCATCGTTCCTTCAGAAAGATTATTCAGTACATCCAATGAAAGCAACAACTTTAGCCAGTCAAGGTTAATGATTGAACACTTTGAAAAGCTTATCTTTTTGAAAGTCAATCTTCCTTTAATATACTTCCAGTATTGAAACTAATGAACAAACTGCTAGACTAAATCTATTGTTGCTCACTGGATATTAACTGTCTATAACTTGGATTGTTAAATTGCTCCAATAGGGGCCATGTATGACATCTAATCAGTGACTATAATTCCAAATTTTAGTTTCATTTTTTTTCAGCTTTCAATATGTCTACATGTGCCTTATTCATAGTACTTCAGGCCAGATATTGTATATATGTTTTTTAAAAGTTCTTACTAGAGGTAGCCTGTCTTGTCAAATTATACAAAATTATGTAGGTTTTAATCCATAATTGTAAATGGACTTTAAAAAAGCTCAGTCATTTGTTTTAATAGAATGGCAAAAAAAAGATGTAAACAGTTCTATTCGGTAGTTTTTTATTCAATTATTATGTAAAAACCATAAACCAGGTACTGTATTTTAGTTGAACATTGCTTTAATTGCAACAAAACAGCTTTTGTAGTTGTTAAAGCTGTACATGAAAGATGGGTTTCAAACTGTCTTTTTGTCATGTGTTATTTTTGTTTTTTTGTTTTTTTTTTTAATCTGCAAGCCCTAAAGTACTTAAAGGATTAAGAAGAATTATTGAAGCAGATATGTTTACAGGAGACTATTGACTTTGTATCTGAAAATTAATCTTAAATTCGAAGTTATGTGGAATGTCAGTTATACAGCAATCGGTAGTAAAACTTCCCATTCTGGATTCTCTTGTTCAGGTTTTACATTTTAACTGAACTACAGAAATATTCTGGGTATTTATAAAAACTTTTTGGAAGTCTTATCAAAGTTTGTGAATTAATGCTTCTTATTTAATGCTGTGTACAAAAAAAGGCAAGAAATTTACCATGAAGACTGAAATGTCATTCTGAAGCCTTTTCTAATCTTTAGTGCATTGAAACTATAAGGTTCCCTATTGTAAAAATTGAGCTCTTATTCCTAATGTAATTTTGGTTGTGTAGAACAGCCTGTCTTAAAGCTTCTAGTACAGAAATAACCTGATCTTCTGATTTTCCATCATAGCCTTATGGATATGGTGCACTGCTTAGAATTTTATGTAGTAGGGTTGGTACGTAACTGTTGGTGTTCATCAGGAAAATGGGATATAGAGCCCTCAACACTTCAAATAAGATTAAAAAAAAAAAAAAGCCAATGTTTTAATTTGAAAGGAACACTCTCCATGGGGTTTTTTAACTCTAGAAAGAATAATTTTCTCATTTCAGTTTTCATTGCATATTTTTGGGAAACAAGTCATCATTTGTCTATGACCTTTTAGAAAAGTTGTAGCTTTGTTAAAATACTGTACCTATGCCTAATCTAATTTTGCATTTACTATGTTTTAGTGTATTTATAAATGGTGAACTCAAGTTTCTGAAATTAAACATTTTATTTGCAATTTTCTAGTGGTAGTCAACACTGCCTTTTATTTTCAGATGGATTAAATTGATACAAATGTAATTATAAATATACCACAGAACATGCTATGTGAATAGATTGGTTTTCCATTTAGCTCTTTGGACTTCAGCCTGGATTCTAGTTCTTTTCATTTCACTCAAGGTCTTCAGCCTCAGGAAAATGTGTTCAATTCTTTCTCAGGTGGCTTTGGCTTCCACATGACGTGTCTCTAAATATTTTATGGTATCAGGTATTTCAATTGTTATTTCATCAGTTATTTTTGCACCTGTACTATTTAAGTAAATTGTTATGGAGTGTACTTGGGAAGAACTAATACTGCATTTTGACTCCAGTATTTTAAAAGGCAACTTTTAATACTATCAACAGTCAGCATGTCTTTGTTCTTTTAGGGTTAAATTAGAACAGCACATGTTGTTTTTTTTTTTCTGCAGTAATAAAACGATTTGTTCTAGTTTACATATAGTTCAAACTAGGTGAGTCTGAAGCAGCTTGTTGGGAAACATGTTTAAATGGTTACTGGTTAATTATTATCTCCATTCTTTTCCCTCCATTTTAACTGTGAATATAACCTTGATGTTTGCAAAGATGTTCTCCAGTAGAGAAGGGAGGTAAAGGATGAAGAATCTTTTTTTGTTTGTTTTTTGTTTTTTCCTCTAATCAAGTGATATAATTTTCATTCAAGGCTTGAGTATAAATGTGGCCTTAGGTTTCAAGTGTCATGGAGCCACATCACAGCAGCAGTGCCGGCAGTGAAGTAGCTTCCCTGAAAATCCCGGTTCTCCGGAAACCAGCGTGGTGGCTGAAGGACTTTGCTGTAGCTCCTGTGTGACTCTCATGTGGAAAGCTGAAGAGCTGGCATTTTGTATCCCCTCATTTGCATCTTATTCATACGGATACTTAATTGTATAGTTGTGCTTTGAAAGGCCTAGTTCTTAAGACCACAGTGATTCAGTATCGGCTTGGCTAAGAATTAATAATTACATTCCAATTTTTGTAAAGATAATATGCAGGCCTGAAAGGCCTTAAAATCAAACCACGTAATTCTTAAAAAATCAAATAAAATAGGAAAGACTGAGACCCCAAAGGTGCAGTTTTTCAGATGTAAGCCTTGATCCTTCTATAGGAGTTATGGGAGCATCTCAACCTTCAGTTCAGGCACTGCTGCTGTGAGAAGAGGATGACTTCAAAAGAAGGGCTGAAAGCTTTCATTAAAGTATTGAGGTAAGTTATTGAGTGGGTGTGTTTTGTGTTTGGTTTACTGTATGATTTTTAATATAAATTCTTAGTGATTGCTAAAACTTTTTTCCCCTAACTCTTCCAATATTTGTATTGTATAGAAACTCAGTGTATTTACATTACTCTCTCTGACTGAGCTCTGTTAATAGAGGGAGCTTTTATCAAGCTGAGTTTGTGCTGGAATGATCCCTCTAGCAGCAGACAGTTCCCTAACACATAATGATACGGTGAATCTGCAACAGTGATATTTATTTTATTTAAACAGTTAATTTCAGTACATTAGCAATTTAGAAATAAATTTAGTAAGCAGACTTTTTTTCTCTTAGCTTAAAAAGTAAAATGTAGCTTTGTACTAAATATGATACTTTGTGTCATTGTAAGAATCTTTGGCTTTTGCTTCTTTTAAGAGTAGGCGGGTGTAACAGTTACACACTGTAGCAAGAAATATTTTGTAGTTCCAAGGGTAGAACTACAGCCTTTTCAAACAACTCCAGTCTTAAAGGTATTTAATGGAAAGCATCTCTAAGATCTGTATACTGCTCCAGAAACCTGTGATAATGCTCCCGCCACGTTGCCCCTTTCCATTTGGCCTCTTTCCCTACCCACCAAGCGAAAGCGAAGGTTAAACCTGTTTGACTACAGAATTTGGCCGGTGAGCATTTACTAGGAATACTCATAGTTTCTACTTGCTCCACAAAAGCAGCTTCTGAATTTACAAAGAACCAAAATTTCAATCTAGAACAGTTTAAATCCTAGCATAAGGATGTGATGGATATAATGTAGCTATAGATGACAAGCTCAAAGTGGATGTTTGCAGTTGTTGAGAGATCTGTTCTTTGAAGTCTCATTTTTTCCACCACTGACCGTAACAAACTTGCATCTAGGTATCTCCAAACACAGGAAAAATAAACATATAATGCAAATAACACTTTCTAATTACACATTTAGATTTTATAAACTAAGCATTTTAGTCATTCCACAAATATATTAATCTTTTATTCTTTACCTTCTTTGTTTCCTTGCAAAATTGACACAAAGCTGCTTCATTTCATAAAATGAACGTGCCAACCAGAAATAGTAACTGCAGCGATGTCCCCAGCTCAGGTATCAACTTGGCTTCCAACACCAACTGCTTAAGCAGTTCCGTGAAGTTTTTTGGTGTTTTTTATTGGTTGTGGTTGTGTGTTTGTTTTGGTTTGTTTGTTTTTCTTTCCTGTATGAACCAATTCCTTTTTCCAATTTCTTGATTTTTAAATTGGCAGTTTAAAAGGAAAAGACGGACTGCCATTTCAGACAGCATTGTTACCTTACACTCGACATAACTGGACACAAATCAAGCCTTGGTGTGGAACCAAGGGCAGTTACAGCTGAAATAAAGCAGAACTGGTGAAAGACTGCCTGCAAGAGTTAGGTGTAGAACTGCAGAAGAAACACTGGCTGTCCTCGCTATCATAAACAAAGGACTAAAATGAACAGTCTAAAGTAGTCATAGTTGCTTCTGTTGATCCAAAGGGCTGATTATTAAAATAGTTGCACACAAAATGGATCAATTACGTTTAAGAATCATACTTAAATCAGTAAGGAAGATCTTCACAGAGGTATTATCTTGTCATTTAACTTCAGGAATTTTTGCAAACACCCTTTTTAGTTTTCTGTGTTGTTTGTTAAGCAGATAGCTGTATGTTTCATGTAAGACGTAGCTGAGACTCATTGTGTAATCAGCTACCCGAGAAGGCTGTGGCTAAACAGTCTTGCTGACATCGGTCATAAACTCAGCTTGTGGTTTTCTTTTCTTGCAAATGGAAAGTGAAGTCATTTGTACAGGATTCTTTGAACACTAGGTGGGGGTGGGAAGGGACTATTTAAGAATGAGCACAGGTAATGAAATGAGGAAAGCAGTGCTAGACTTCTGTATAATTTCTGCTATGAATGAAAAAGTGGTCTTGGATGCAAGGGAAATGCACACTCTTGCATTGAAACTGAGATACAGCAAATAAGTGTTTAAATCTTGTATCACCTTTCAAGCTCCTTAGCATTATAGAAAGAAGTATTCAGGAAGATCGGAGTGGTCTCAGAACAGTTGTAGCTGCAGTAGGAGAGACAGCACAATCTCAAATCTTGTTTGCCCTACTGTGTAACCTGTCTCACGAAGGGGGTGTGCGAAATGGGTAGGGAGTGACAAAAAGGGGTGTGATCAGTGTTTCAGAATGTGTCATGCAGTTGTGTTCAGGTTGTGTTTGTTGGCTGAAGTGAAATGGACAGCAAAGGGAAGAAGCTGAGACACATTCTGGCTTTTCTCAGTGTTAACAGATACGTTTTTATGTTGGATCTTATACAACCATTTTCCAGATTCCCTCACCCCAAATTTGCTCTCGACAGAGAATCACACAGTACCAGGTTCAAAGGGACCACAAGGATCATCTGGTCCAACCTCTCCTGGCAAAAGCATGGTGGCCTAGCACCCTGCCCAGCTGAATCTTAAAAATGTCCAGTGTTGGGGAATGCACCACCTCCCTGGGGACATTATTCCAATGGCTGATTGTTCTCACAGTGAAAAACTTCCCTTGTGTCCAATCGGAATCTCCTCAGCAGTAACTTGTACCCATTGCCCCTGTCTTTTCCATGTGACTCCTTGTAAAAAGGGAGTCTCCCATCTTCTTTGTAGCCAGCCATTAAATACTGGAACACTGTGATGAGATCTCCCCTAAGCTGCTTTTCTCAAGGCTTGAACAAACCCAGTTCTCTCAGCATAACGAGTATTCAGGCAGGTATAAGGTAAACACGATCTGGTATTTTTTCCCAGCTCTGGACACTCTATTACTTAGAGACTTTGTGAAGCGGAATGTGTTCCTTGACCTTTGATTCTTTTAGTTCTTGATGGGAGAGTGATCTGTTTAACCCTGTTTTGAAGCACCTTGTACTTTCAGCATCCAAAAATGTCCTCTGTCAGCGAGTTCCACAACTTTTTTCATTAAATTACTTCATTCAGTTTTACAACACAGGGCATCCTAAATCTCAGGCTGTACGACAGTGATTATTCATTACCTCTGAGCGAAATAACAGAGTTATGTTTGCGTTCAAATCACTTGTTAGCCTTGCTCTTTATAGGAACAAATGTTGCCTGTAAGAAATTCAGTCAAACTTCAACAGGCAATGCATGATGCCATGAAACATTTAACAAGACATCCTGAAATAACTCTCATTCTACAGCAGCGTTATACATGTTAAATGCCTTTTATTTACAACTCCATTCTGTGTGTAAATGTCATAGATGTAACATAATTAATAGATGGACTGTACTAAATGTCTTTTGCTTTATTTAGGTTAATTCAACCCTCAATTATTTGAATACATTCACCTTATTTCTCCTTTTATTAAGCTGTACTCTAGGATTCTTTGTAATCAGTCAAGACAAAAGTAATTTTTCTTTTAAGAACTTCAGTAGTCACAAAAAATTTATTAAAGTCCCTTCAAAAATTCCACCAAGTAAATTTTCACAGTGTCTCTCTTCCCTGCACCATTCATGTAGGAACTTGAAGTTCCTCTCCTGTGTGCCCCAAATACAGAAGAATTTGTAATCCCTCACTTCACCATTTTAGAATGGGTGAGAGACTTCTTTAATACCCTCTTCTAGGGGAATTTATCTATATTAAAGGAAAAATAAGTTCTGTTTCTTGTGGAGCTAAAGACAGACAACGCAAGACTTGGTGATGAGAAGATTGACTTAAGAAAAAGGAGAGGGGGTTTTAGTTTCTATTGCAAGGATTGCAGTAATCTTCATTCCAGTTTGACAACTCCCCCTTCTCATTGTGTGCTGCCACAGCAGTCATACAGCCACTGGTGCTCTGGTGCTGCATGCACTGCATTGTCATGATCAAGCCCTTGTCCACAAACCCAAACAGGTTGCAGATCTTAAAACTAAGCAATTGCCAAGAACCACATGTGCAGAGCAAGATGCACCAGGACCTAAATAAACTGCAGATGATGATACTGTTCAAATTTGCAGTCCAGTATCTCTTTCCTGTCTCCTTGTATGCATTTTACCTTTCTCTACTCAAATACACTAAACAGGCCAGCTTGAGCTGATGGCTTCTATCGTACTCAGCCGTGAGCAGTACACACTACTACTGCAGCTGAACTCCATCACTGGTGTAAGCCCAAGAAGTAGCATCTTGATACCAGAACCAAAGTCTGAAAGGACCCAGTCAGTTCAGTGTCTGACACTCAGCAAGACTGAACTTTTTCAGATGCTTAATATCCACATGTTCTGTGCTGCTTTAGGCATTAGCTTGAAATGCCCATGTTACAAGCATCATAGCTCTAGGTTCTCTCTGTAGACATTTGTCTACACTTGGGCAGGATACATTTTAGTTGTGGATTACAGTGTGAGAGTGTCACATTAAGTCATTATTAGGCTTCACATCAGGGCCTACATCCTTACTCAAAAGTTCTGTGTTGTTCCAGTTTCTCATCTATTTGCACATGTACTTCCTTCTGTCTCATGTGAATTGTTTTGATGTTCAAATTGGCTCTGGAGGAAGCTGAGTTTTCTTCCAAAGACATGTCAAATAGATAATACTTGAGTGATTTCAATTTCAAGAGCAGCCAGAGACTGGTCCAACAAGTTCTGTGTGTTGCCTTTGCCAGATCTGCTGAGCGTGAGGAAGCCTGAGCAACAGCCACCAGGCTCCACCCCACCAGAGCAGTTGCCCCAATACATAATCTAGACAATAAAAAGAAAACATGGTTCTAAAAACTGACATGTAGAGAAGGGAGTTCCTGAATGAAGCACATTGAGTTAAAAAAGCCAAAACATAACACTTTATTCAACAATACTTTTTTTCACTTGAGTTTTCAGTCAGCAAGGAAGAGTTTTCTGCCCATGATTATTTAAACAGTTCTGATTTCTTACACTAATGGAGCTCCTTCCTAACCATTAACTTGTTCCATTCAGCAATCTAGGCAGACACCCTTAACAAAAACATCTAATGAAGAGACTACAGAGCATGCAATCTTACTCTAGTTTATAGAATGCAACACATGGCACATTAGATTATTCCTTTCTGAAGGGACTCCTTAACAGAAAAAAAAAAAGGAAAACAGCAGCTATCTTCTTAAAGCGTATTCAAGTGAATATTTTCACTGGTAAATTTTCGCACTGCAAATTAAGATAATATCATCACAGCAGAAGAGGGAAACATTGTTTTAAAAATTATTTTTCCTGTGAAATCCAAGTTGCTGCTTATTCATGAACGGTTGGAATAACGAACCATCCTTTAATACTCAAATCTGTTATGAGACTGTGCTTGTCAAGAGGTTCTACCGCTTTTGAAGTGAATCTTTCACTTCAATTAGCTTGGTAGCCTACAGGGCACAATTAGGTATTGTGATGAAGCTACAATGAATATGGCTTTCCTATGTTGATAACATCATTAAGTTTCACACAGGCAATCTGACAACTGATGGGATTACAATCCTGCAGATACATCAAGTAATACATTTTTGCACACATAGATTACATATCAAATTATTGCCGTAGCACAAACCTGTTCCATTATGTATTTTATATAGGTCAATTAGGACATACCTGTGCTACATTATGAAACAGCTACCCAAACCAAGTCGACAGGTTTTACTTAATACCACTAAACTAGTAGGTAGCCTCTCTCAAACGTATCTAACAATACAACTCAGTATTTGAGTACGTACTGACTAGGAATGCATTGTAATATTTATGTAAGAAACAGGACGGACCTAAATACCAATCGGTACAAAGATTTTCTGTGCCTTTCCACGGAAGCTGAATTGCAGTGCTGGAATGACAATTCGCTGCTGTCTTAAATTATTCAGTCATCAGCAAAATTACATCAAAAGACTTACTTAAAATTCACAGTCAAGATGATACAGGAAGTTTTTCCAACAGTACTAATTTTGGTTTCAAGTTTAAAGTAAAAGGAGGTAGCGCAGTAAGGTTCAACCCAATTTTACTGATGCCAGGTATATTTGCCAGTGGCCTGTGGGTTGTCTTGTAATGTGATATTTGAAGAGGGTTTGTTTCCATCAGTATGTGCGTGTAAGAAAACATCAACTGGTCTCCTGGTTTAATATCTTCCCTTTTGTCATACCTGTAAAGAATAAAGAAGGCTTATTTACTTTCCTCTCTTTACATATTGAACATCTCCATTATCAAAAGGGCATGTAGCATCCAAGAGAAAAGACGAAACAGACTGCAACATTCTCAGTTATAGCTCTTGATCAAATTAACTAGTACTGGAGGAGGAAAGAGTATTTTTGAAGAGTTTAGAGAGCCAGTCATTCCATAGAAGTCCTTCTGCTGCTATTGTGATAAAAATCAGGAATCCTAGAAAATTCCTCACTAGTCCTCTATTTGAGTTCTGTGGAGAAAGGACAAAGACTGTAGAAAACAGAACTAATTTTTCAGTTTTACTCTAAAAGAGTTGCAGTTTAGGTAAGTGTGGCCATTTGTGGATTTTTTTGTTTGTTGTTGTTCTTTTTGTATGTGTTTTTTTTTGGGGAAGGTGTTTTTTTATTGTTAGTGTGGGGTTTTTTTTCCCTACATGTCCTTTTTTTTTTTTTTTAATTAAAAAAAAACTGTTATGAGGCACGTTAGCAGAAACCTTTATCTTCCTGTAGTTGTACATGAAAGGAGGAGCCTCAGAGAATAGTGGGGAGAAGACTTCCTTAAACACTGTGGGAAAGAAAGAACAGCCTGGCAATTATGGTATTAACTTGGCACTTGTTATTTCTGGGTTCATTTCCCTGATCTACTACATGTTTGGGCAGGTCACTTTGGGTCAACTTTTATAAAACTGTTTAGGTACCCAAATATATCTAAAATATATTAAAAAAATGTAAAAATTAACTAGTGAGTTATAAAACTATTTAACATGTACATTTACAGTTATTTCTCAAAAGCAGGTAGATTGTCTAGCTGTAGAAAGAATTTACAGCATGAGAAAACAGGTGACTTAAGCACTTGGCAGGGATGTGAAGGATCAATGTTCAGCCACTCTCAGTCTGACCAAAGCCCAGAACCCAAGTTTGTTATCTCACAGAGCTGTATGAACCTCTCCAATTTTCTAGAAAATGAGAGAGATCTCCCTCACTGTCTCATGAAGACACTGTTTTACTTCACAATAGTTATTCGTTCACTGAAGAGTGTCAGGTGGAATTTATAGCCCAAGGATTACAAGGCTTATACTGGACATGGCAGCCTGACCTAGTCCTAAATCCAAACACTTCAGAGGGAAAGAATAAGATAAGTCCACCCCAAAACACTCAGACATCTGTTTAGTGTACTTCCAAAAGTGGGAGACCTGGACTCAGATCTTTGCTCTATATTCCAGAAAAATATTCTACACTAATGCTGAGTAACAGTCCGGAAGACAGAGGTTAAGACAGACGTTACGTATCTTTAGTTTGATTACAAGACAGCCTTGGGCACCTAACTGTACAAGGGTGTCCATGCCCTGTGACCCAAGTGAAGAGCAGTGGCCAGTTCTTCACCCTTTCTGTTGCCCTCTTCTGTGAACTGTCATTTATCAACATTTGGAGCTCCTATTCTTAGGCACCTGATTTAGGCCACATTTCACAAGCAATTTAAGGCTGTGGCTTTTCATACAGGCAGGAACTCTAGTATGGAAGTGGTACAATCGCAACTCTACATAATCTTAAATGCTCCCTGGAGTAACTCCAGTCTGCATCTTTTGCCACATGCATCTTTGCAGACCTGGCCTCTCATCTGCCTGAGTTCTCTGTGGAAAAACTGGAAACAATCTCAATGTATATTTTTACAATATTCTCTGACACAGCAGTCATTAACATTTGTTAAACTAAAATTTCGGCAGCCTAGAGAACCCCGGCTGATAGAATCCAGAGGTGCCAATAAATACACCATGTATTGCAGAATTAGACTTTGCATACTCGGTGCTTTCTCATTCTAATAAAAAAAATAATGCATGCTAATGTTATCTGCTATTTCCAAAAAGATCACAATACCACTCTGGATGGTACGTGCATCCCAGCTGGCAGAAGGAAGGGCAAGCTTCATAACAGCTTTACCAGCTACTAATTTTGTGTTTTCTTCATCAGCAAATAAAGGGCCTTTCATCTGGCTGCAAGCATTTCTGAATTTTATTATTTTTAAATACTTTAAACTTACACAGCATATTTATTCCTGGTTCAAAGAGACTATGCTAATTGAAGACAAGATTGTAACACCTGTCCTGCGTAAGAATCTGCATCAAACTTCTTTCAATCACCCTTTGAAGAAAAATAATGGATCACTTGCATTTTTCTTGAGGCAAATAGATCTAATCTAAGCGCACCACTGCAAGCTGTTAACTTTAAGACACTTTTATTAATGGACTGTAGTTATCCTGATGAATCATCAGCCTTCACAGCCAATCCATCCATAAATCTGTTTTCACCTGATGTACATAGTCTATGAAGACGGTAAATTAGTTTTCATCCATCTGAAAGGCTGTCACTTCTCTGAATAAAGAGCAAATGGGCAGCTGGTGCCATTAAACTTTGCACTATTGTGCTGTCAACAAAGTGACAGTCCTGTGTATGACGCTCAGTTGCGGATTTCGCCTGATCTTTTTAATGTGAAATTTTATGATGAATCATCCCTCTTGAGGCTTTTTTTATGATGAGTAAAGATAAAAAGGAGACAAACTGGTCTGTAGCTGCAACACTACGAAACATCCATCAGCAACAGGGATATTATTTGTTTACCTTCCAATTCTACTACACTACAGCCTTGCAAGCCCAAAACAATCCAAAACACCACCTAAAACAGATCACTGACATTAAGTATTGTATTTAGAGAGTAGAGTTGTATTTAGTAGTGTGTGTACTTAAGCATATTCAAAAAACAAAAGATTGGAACATTTTAGCTATCATGTGTGTTCTATCACTTGTACTCTAATAGTTTAATGTCTCCTCCCAACTGCTCATGGCTTAAAACCTTCTCTAGATTGAACATGCAAAACCCAATTTGAAATAAGCATTGTAACTGTGAAGACAATTCAGTTTTAAACTGGCCATACCATCACAATATTATGAGAGAGCACAGCAATAAAATAAGGCATAGCAACCTCAATGATTTGTATAATTCTCCCAGAAGCATACTCTTCCCTTCTTCCTCTTTACTTCCAAAATAATTTTATCTCTAAACAAAACAATAATTACATTATTATCATTATTATCTGATCCTGAAAGCTGTAACTGTGGAAAAAGAACCCTGTACTCAGAATACGTCTTAAACCAAAGTCTGTTTGTATTGCTTTTGTTTTGTGCAAGTATGAAACAAGGCTTTGTGTCACTTTCTGCTGAATCATTTTCATTAAGATGACGTTTTAAATTAGAAGTCTACACTTCATGTGAAGAGGTAGGCCTAAGAATCAGAAAGGAGCCCTTTTTTTGGTCTGCATCCTGGAAATGTCTCATACTATTAATTTAAATATTCTGATTCTTAAAACTGTTTGTACATCACTGCTGGTCATGGTAACAGAGCACTGAACTGCTTTCCCTCAGAGCTAATGAATGTGACTGATAGACCACAACAGCAGCTTCAATGCCATTTATATGAAGGATGTTCCACACAACAATACACTTTGAGTATTAATACACACATAAGCCTCACCTTGCCACACATCATTTAAAAACAAAGCAAATGAGAAGATAGTCTGACAATTACATACACTGTTCTGCCAAGAGTGGAAAAATGTTCACCTACAGCTGGGGTTTACAAGATCTAGTGATACATCAAACGTAGCTGCATCAAAAATATTGGTTTTAGTTAACTAACAATTTTTTGCACTGTTCGCTACATCTTTAAAAGTTTCTACAATTATTAAGGCAAACCAGAACCAACCAAAACAATTAAAAAACATTGCAGTGCTCTGTTTCTGAAATGGCAGCAATGCCCGCATCAACATTCTCTGAAGATTCACATTGCTCTTGACCTGGCTTAATAAACATGCTGTACGAGAAACCGTATCTCTGATGCTTGCCCCTGTGTATACACAAAAAAGGAAAAAGCAGGCTCCTGTTTTCAGAACAAAATACCTTGTTCACAACATACCTCCAATCTGAATTGATTTCCAGAAATCGAGAAACTCCTGTTTGTGCTGCAGCCACATCAATATGAACAGAGACGTCTACACAAACAGAAAACAAAACAATTTCAAAATTCTTTGAGCATTCTGATTATTAACAAAACAGTAATAGAAAAGATGCATGTAAATAGTATGAAGAAGTAATATCCAATACATATAAATATATATCAGCAGAAAAAAAATGCAATTGAAATAACGCAAACATACCTCAAGCCAGATTTACATACCTGCTGTTGAAGGTACCAACTCATGCAACTTCTGAATTGCCACTCCTCCCGGATAATTGAAATGTGAAACGTATAAAGATGTTCCTGAATAAGCAGCATTAACTAGAAGATGCATTATAACAAAGAAAGATCCAAGTTTGTACAGCCAGGATTTTCGGTAGTTATTCAGACTGTTGAAGGGGAGAAAAAATAAGTAAGAATAAACTGTTATTTCTCTTTCATACTGGTCATTTTCTATTGTGACAGAACTTTTATGAAAACTCCAATGCTAAATAATAAAGATTAATGCAAACTTTATTACAATCTTATTTACGGAACACAATTATCTATTTCAAAGAGGCTAGCTTCTAGCAACATTTAAATTAGAATGTTCTCATGAATAAAGCTAACACAAGCTCATCAATAAAGTATTCCTATGTCTCAAACCTTTAGCTATGAAATTATTCTCCAAAGAAGTTCAGAGTTTAACTTCAATATATTCAAGTTTAACTCTTTAATACAAGCACCATATTTCATGAGCCCCACCTGTATATTAACCTATCTCCTAAGGTAAGTCATATTAACAACACAGTAGTACATTGGAGTGTGTCGTCTTCTCTGGTGAATAAAATAAACTGAATTCTAACAGCATAACAGTAAAATCAGGACTCTGTTATCAACTCTGCCCCAGACTTGCTAAATGGTCCTGTCAAATAATTTTTCTTTGTCTCTATTTCCCTCATTAGTCAAATGGATATAATGATACAGACCTCCTTTCTAAAGCATGCAAAGATCAAGATGATCCAGATTCCAAGATGGAAAGAAGCACGTAAACCCAGTAATAATAGAAAAAAAGAAACAAACACAACAAAACAGAATTTTGAACTTACATGCGTGAGCACATTTTAGCAGCCACTATGTTGAAGACAGGGAAAGTATATATGATAAAACGCAGCTCTTTATGTGGGAGAAACGAATATAAGAAAATAAATCCCAGTGCTGGTAAAAGTAATATCCGAGTTCTCTTTTCTGCTACACCTAGAGGTACAAATACAATGCTGCATCCCAAAGCACGAGGCAGGGCTGAATAGAAATACCATAAGAAGGGGGAGGTCTTCAAGGTGAAAAGGAGAGTTAAGGATGCTTTCACTGCTGATAAGTAACTATTCTTAAAGTAGTACATGCAAATTTTACAAATATGCAGTATACTTTTTGCATATCACATTATTCCCAAGGCATTTGGTTTTCTGCTTTAACCTTTGAGAAATAAAAGCAGTTGCCTCACTACATTCACATCAACCAGAGGCACATCAAATGGTGCTAATGATGGGCAACATGAAAAACACAGGTGAAGAAACCTGGCTCTGCACTGGTAGAGCACAACTAAGAAGGAACAGTCAGCAGAGGAAAGTTAAAATCTACAGAAAGATCTAAAAAACAGACATTGTCTCACAAGCTTCAAATAATGAAATACTAGATGAAAAGTAGATTTTAACACTGTAACTGAGTCTCAGAAATAGGTTACATCAAGTCTCTGCTTTGGCTGGTAGTGTTCAATAGATCTTTTTCGCAAGACATTTCAAAGGATACTCCCCAGTTGGAACTTTTGTTTAAAATTGTGTTATACCAGAGCACTTTCCCCTCAGGCCACACAAGCTGCCTCCAAAATAGAGAATCCACAGCAACTGTTAGCCCTAAAGGAATTAAAGAAAAACAAATCTGCATTAATTAAAGTGTAGGGCAAAGCAACCTAGCACATCCAAACTGCACATCTACTAATGATATGAACATAAACTGGAACATGCATTGTAAACCTCACCCAAAGCCACAGAGAATGTTCAATCTGTCTGTCTTGCAGTGGAAATGCAGGGGAGGGATGCACTTCTATTAAGTCTTAATATAAGCATGTTAGATAGGAATCCAATTGAGATTTATTCCACTCCAAACCCAGACACGAAAAGTGGTTTAAAGTTTTTTTTTTTTTTTTAAAGGAACACGAGAGCATAAATTCAATCAATGGTAAGAAATCTGGGTTAACTTCAAATGGTACTGAATGGACTTTTATTGTACAGCTAATAAGTTAAGAAAAACAATTTATAGATGTTTGCTACTATTAGGTGGGAGGGAAAAAGGAGGACAATGGGTGAAAGGCAAAAAGACCAGAAAACCAGCAAATTCCTTAGCCCCATCTCCTCCACTCAGCTCTGTGAAAATTGCTCTGGTATTTAAGACGTTTGCCCAGGGAGGGAATCGGAATTCTGGTGAGTAACTCCCACTGGATCTCCAAACTCTTCTACTGTTGAGGGGCCGCCAAATGCACATGGCATAATCTTTCATTGTTTCTACTGTCCACACTGTGGAAGGGACAGCACACTACCAGAGATCATCATCAGGTGTCTGACAACAGCATTTTTAGTTAGGTAGGCTGTCAGAGAGTATTTACATGCATATGCATAAGCCTTCTATGGATGGGTAGAGACAAGGAGATTTTTCAACCTCTCTAGCATGGATAATCACTTAATCTATTAAAATTAATTTAGTAAAGAAATTGAGCCAAACTATGCCTCTCTCCACAATCCTCTTGCTCGGTATCCCTTCCGTAACACTGTTGTATTTTATCCTGGGATTCAGCTTATTGTCACAGCAATAGATACTACAGATGATAATGCATGTGTAGCTACAGTCAGCTACTAATTGTACTCAAGTAAACTTACACTTCTAAGCCTTTTTAAGATCAGGACATTACATCTAAGCATAAAAAAGCAGAGTTCACAGTATCTTTCTACTGCCTTGTGCACACCTACTTTCTCACATGTAAATTTTCAAATAAATCTGTCATATGTAATAGCAAATAGAATCAGGAACAAGAAAAAAAAAAAAAGGGGGGGGATGGGTGGGGGGGGGAAAAAGCCCTAAGGGCCAGGTCACCAGAGAAGTCAGTTAAATCTCCAGACTTCTGTTGAATTTAATATGTAGCATTTGTTTTTTTCCAATCAAACACTTACCCAACCAAAAAATTCCAGCAGGAACAGCATGGGAAAGCACCTTGAAAATGGAGATTCTTTTAGTTAATAACATCACCACAAGCATGAGGCCCAAGAATATGCAGAGCTCTGATCTGAAGACTATAATTGCCAAAGCTGAGAACCAAATGAATGGCCTTTGCTTTTGCTGTATCCAAAATGTCAATGCCAGGAGCACTGCAAAATTAAACAAAGCACACTGTTTGACATGCTCACCTATTGGTTGCCTAAAAGGCAACATTTTTTTCAATGCTAGTGTCTTGTTCCTCTAACTTCTCACCTCTCTTGGTCTTTCTACCATTTCTAGCCCAGAAATTCTTCCTCTGTTAGATAAAAGTAATTTGGAATAACACACAACTTTATACTGTTGATGCTTCAGTAATTAAGGAAAGTAGTACCACGGAACACATGGAAACTCTTCCTAGACAAAATATGTAATAGCTTTTGGGAAAACAAACCAACCAAACAAACCTTAAAGGAGTACTAAAAGCCTTTCAAATGAAGACTCATAATTATTACTGTGCAATATGAGCTGAAGAGTTAGTTTGTTCTCTTGGCTGAATACATCCTGCACTCATGACAAAAGCACCCCATTTCAAATATGAAAGAGAGACTACAGAATACCAGTCAGGGGGAAGAACTATATATCCATTTGCACGGTTAGCTGAAGACACACCATATCTTCACAGATTAAGCTGTCTCTAATTTTTCAGTTTAAATCACATGATAACACTGACTACATAGTAAAGTGCTCATGATCCTAAGCAAAGTTTGTGAAATATTAATAGCACAAAAACATTAAACAACTTGTATTTTTTAATATCTGCAGAAATTATCTAAGAAGTTTATTACCACATGGTGTTTGTCTGACAATTCAACTGCTTTTTGTTTTGTTTTTCAGTTCTCATCTACACAGGTTCTTACACCAACCTCATGATTTTATCAGCTGAGCAACTTGCACCGAAGCATTAAGTGACTCAGCTAATATCTGTCACATGTGGTTAATCTTCCCACTCATCATCTCTGGGGAAAAACTGTATGTGCACAGTGAAGTTTTGACTTTAACTTTTCCCCCCTTTACTTTAAGTGTAAAAACCGCTACATTTGTAGATAACTCCGGAAGAGGAAGGTGGAAAGGTTGTGGTGCGAGTTTCTTTCACATTCTCATGAGAAACCTGCTTCCTGCGTTGATCAGTTTCACAGGCTTTTTTCTGAACTGCAGGTGTACCTACTGCCTTTTCAATGGCTCCGGTTTATGCATCAGATACGTGCACTCAAACCACTAGTTAATCGAAGCCACGTGACAAACTCCACGTACACTCAGATTCAAGAAAACTTGATTTGACAGTCACTGAAAGCGTACATAGTAAAAAGAAAAAAAGAAATCACAACTGCTCAAGTCATCGCACAACTTAATCAAGTACATACATTAATTTGGTCCGACCACACATATTCAGTTCTTTAAGTACTGATATATTTGAGAAGAATTTTTGTATTTTGAAATTATTTCTATGCGAATACTTACCAAAAGGAAGTGCAAACACATTAGGGAGGGTTCGTGTACAGTAAAACATCAAATGAAACTGAGTGACAGTGATGAGACAGAAGATTGTTGATGTTGTTGCTCCAAACTGCTTTCTAACTTCTTTTTGCAACTTCCATAGTGTGTAAATCACACTGAGCCCCAAGCTTCCTCGGACTATTAGAAGAATAAAAATGGGAAGTAAGAGTAATATCAGAGGGATCGCTGATAAACCATGTTGCATAACATAATGGGAAGAAGTTATATCACAATATTACCAGCTTCAAAGAAAGGAAGCGCAAAACTTCCCCATTAGTTTTTTTTTTTTAATGCAACTTTAACTTGTTTGATACCTTTGTGCAAAGGTCAACTCTTCTATGCCCAAGTTAAACAATATTTTCTGAAGTGTACACAGAAGTACACATGGGAGTGTATTCTCTGAAGACACTGGCTTTTTCTACATTGTCTGACATCTGTTAGCACAGACGTTCTCTGTACCGCCAGTTACTCCGAGGCGGGGGCGGGATTGCCATGCTGGCACTCAGTACCTACAGTTTGCAAATCCGTCTCTAAGGTGTGGAGGTTGCAGCTTGCCCCCCCCGGGGCCACCTGAATGCCCGGGCCAGTCAGGTATGTTGGGGAGAACAATTCCCATTATGCAAGTGCAGTGAGCTGAGCACTGAGGCAACCCCTCTGCATTCTTAGAGCTGTTGTGTGTGGGAAAAGACCCCCCTTCTGCCCAGAAAGGTGGCAACCATCAGTCACTCCTGACAGCCTGGTGCACCTGCTACCTGGATCACAGCCCAAGCAGGATGGTACCAGAACTATATGATCTGAAAAGTTCTGGACATAGACAAATGGTGGGAAAGAGCAGAATATTACCTCATCCTAAGTGCGGCTGGAGTGGAAAAACACTGACTGAAGTCAATGATCTCGCGACCTGATAAGTAGTGATCCTAAAGGGAGGCCCGTGGAACTCTCCTGGATGGCAGCAGGTGGTGACCCAGGACCTTCCCTCTGGGATACCTCTTCAGGGTCAATTTCACCAGGATTCAATGATCATCTGATGCTGATTTTTCAAGGATTGAAAGGCCTAATTTCACACAGTTTGACAATTGTCCGCTCATGAATGTCAACACATAAGAGTGAGTGATTTATAAAACTCGCAAAAGGGAAATTTTAACTATAGGTTAACCTTTTTGTGTGTATGTAATTTGATTTTAGAACTGTTTTGTCTATTTGTCTTTTTGTGTGTATTTTAATATACCCTCTTTTACGTGTGTGTGTGTGTATGGTTTTAGTTAAGGAAACCCTGTTGTAAGTTTGGTGTGAACCTTGCCATTTATGAATCTCTAATTAAGTCACTATTTTGATTGATTATAACAAATTTCTTTGACTCACACTGTTAAATTGACTGATGATTAAATGCTATTAGTAGTTATACAACCTAACCTTGTAATCTACCAAAAGGTATTAATAAATCGTAAATTGCTGCTAAATCAAAGCTGTGTAAAAAATTCCACATGAGGAAAAGAATATCACGTTAAAAATGGGTCCAATCACTGAATGTTACAACAATGTATTGTTAGTCTAGCAGTAAAAACATCTCTATTCTGATGATTTAAAGTTCTCATACCTATGAGCTGGGAGTAAAACTTGGACAGTTTAAGCACAGAAAGCACATATATAGCTGGGCTGGAAAGAGCAGCAATAAAAATTGGTCCAAGGAACGTTCTTGGGACAACTCCAGGAAATTCATGATGGTCATACTGCAAAAATGAAAACCTACGTAAGACAGGCAAATCGGAAACAAAGGAAAACTGGCATAAATCACACTCATACTGCATTTATCCTACTCATATAGCAGGGAATAGCAGTCTTCAACAGTATCCAAGAAAGAACACCTTATTTTGAATTACCTTATCCAAGTCCAATTGGTGGTACACCACATCATGGATAGCTTGTAGGTTAAAGCTTTCCTCCACTTTCGTAAAAGGACAGACAGTTAAATGAACAAAGGCCACAACAATGATCAGCAGCAGCAATGGGAATGTCCGCCCACTTGAGCTCCTCTTCTGAGCCATCTTGCGTTCAAAACTCACATATATTCTAGCATTACAGAAAGAAAATTAAAAGAAAATACATTAATAACTTGGCATGAAGTGTACAAACAGATTCATAATGCAAGAAAAACATGCTACAGTACTGTAGAAGTTTAAACAAAGACTACTAAATCAAATGATCCATCCTTTTTTTTTTCTTTAGTAAACTCAATGAATCAAGTAGATAGTAAAAAACACATTCAGACAGCATTCCAGGATTTATGCCATCTTCTTCAAAAGTAAAGCTTTTAGTTTTCACCTAAAAAACCTCAAACAGCACAGACCCTGTTCTATAGTTCTATAGTTCCATACTGCCACCACTGCTGAGAGTGTCACTTCAACTATGTCTGCATTCAGTGGGAGAGACAGCTTTGTAATTTACTCTCACTTTAATCTCACACTGGATTTACACACGATCTTGAGAACACACTGTCTCATTTGTCTGGGATGCTGAAACCAGTGGGAGAGGAACCACGAGGATGAGAAACTGCTCAGAACAAAGTACTCAGATCTTTTGAATTTGCCAGCTTGCCAGTGGCTGGATCTGGACTCAGCAAGTGAAGGAGGAATCCCTTTCGGCACCCACACCATGTGTCGCTACAGCGTGAAACAGTCTGAACCCCATCCTTTGCACTGCTGCCTGGAAATTAAGGCTGTCTCTCCCTAGTGCTTATCTTCACAATGCTGTGCAGAGACATTCTTATGGTACTATTTATGATGTATTTTATCACCATGACAAAATCATGTGTCCAGGTGATGCCAGAGCAAATAAAGCATAGGTATTGCCATGGGTAAACAGTTTTGGTTTTAGGTTATAAACCAGTTAAAAAAAAAAAAAAGCTAGTCTCCATGACCCATGACCATTTCCAGCAAAAACATGGCAATCTATTCCATGTTCTTTTAACTCAAGCTCCCCAGTTTTTGTAACTTAGAATATAATAAAAGACAAGAGATTTTGATTATTGTTATCGTTGTTCCTTTCTCACAGAAATAAAACTTCAAAACCAGCACCTCTAAGATACAACTGGGATTTTGGTTAGAGATGTTTTCTCCTGTGTTTTGGTCTAAATATATCCATCAAAAAGATGTAAGATAGTTGGCAGATTTGCTAGGATCACTTAGCAACTGTCTCCTAGAGTTAGCTTTTCCTGAATTTATGTTTTCCTGCTCATTAATAAAAATAAACAGAGAGCTAGTGTTCCTTATTTTCACAACTAACATCAATAAATCCTGAAACTTTTGTACTTCCTGTAAACTGCATGTATTGGTATATAACTTCATATAGCTCACTGACGGCATCTCCTCACGATCGCTGCTGTTACAGACTGTAATGGAAGGTCTAACCCTGGGCTCAAAGACAGAGTTCTGTGGTAGGTCCTTACAATTTTTGGCTTGTTTTGCAGTATTAAAAGCCTAAATAAACAGAACATCCCAGGAAGCATGAAGAAGTCTTCTTAACCTGTGCCTAGTATTACTTCTTTACAAGGCTGGATAAAAAGGAGTTACACCACAACAGAATCGTTTTTCCACAACAGCAGTAAGAGAGGTTTGGGACTGCCATCAAGAGCAGTTCAAGGATTGTTTGGCAGGAATGAAGCTTCTGCACAGGGCAATTTATCTTGTATAAATTCTTGTCTGTAGAAAGCTCTTTTGCTGAATTCCTCCAATAAATACAGAGGCATCTCACGTTTCTGGCCAAGATTACCTGAGAGAAAAAATGGAGACTGCAGGATCAATGCACCACTGCATACAGCAACACAGGCATGGAGCAGCTTGTGTGTCATGTGGAGCAGCAAGGCAGGTATTCCTCATTCCCAATTCACAGCTTCTTCACATTTCAGATATTTTAGGACCAAATGAATCCTTGTAAAAGGACCAAAGTGCCAAGAAGCTCTATTTTTTCGTTCTTAACTATATCAATTGCGTAACAAACACCTTCACCTATAAATATTGCATTCATTATTGTCTGACCGTTCTACAATATAGCTTGCTCCTGATTATCTTCAGTTGATCACCACATGAATAATCAGTCCTCAACTTCCTAAATCATCAGAATGACAGTGAAGCTGCATATCCCATACACAGTTTATCACAAGGCTTTTTTTAATCTTGTTGACTTCAATCCTTTTGTATGCCTGAAGAAATCAGGCTTGCCAGCATACTCATAGATTTTGAAGATAATTATATGCATTATACATCCTGAGATTCCCTGAAGGCAAACACACTAGAAGATAAAAACAAAGCATGAGGACAACACCTTGGTTTCTGAGATAAAACCCAATAAATTTAATGGTCTTGTCAAGACTCAAGATAACTTGCTCTGGCAAAAACTGATGCTGACAAACCCAAAAATTGGTGGAATTTATCAAGACAGGTAGGCACTAAATTTGATGTTTAAAATATATTTGCCATATAAAGGCAAAATACTTGCCATTACAGCTTTTACTTTTAAATGTCAGAACCACAAAAACAGATTTTCACTTAATAAAAATATTTTAATAATGAAGGTTAGAAGAATATCAGAAGTGAATACAAATAGTTTCCACAAGTAACGTTCTAACAACTTTAGAAGGATCTTCCTCAGACCCGTACAATAAAGCCACACTGACTCCTCCCCAGATGTCTATATTAATACAATCACAGAAGAGCAAGAGAGTTTCAACACAAAGAATTCATCCCCTCCTGAGATTACATTGGATAAATATCAACTGTTTTCTTACATTAAAAAAAGGCAGAAGCACTTTCATAAAAAATGGTTTATTCTTTTTCTATACTTCTTCTGTAGAAGTGCCAAATGATGAACTTTATACTCTTCCCATGAAAGATCTACCATATTTGTCACACTTCTGTTTTCCAGATGCTCATCAGTATAAATATGTTAGAGTTTGACAGCCAAAAATCATGTTGAATTTGTCTACAGAAACTGCATTTCACTCCCTCACACACTATACGGAAGCATCTAAGCAGAACCACCAAGAATATCCCAGTATAAGGGACTGATCCAGCTTTGGTAAAACCTACGTTGTATTATCTTCTATTTTCAGGTTTTTCCCTACGCTTTAGCAGCTCTTCCAACTTTGCTCCTGAAGCTAACTTCTGAATGAGGTCAGATTTAAACCTGGTAGTTGCTGGGATTGCTTTTTCTTCTTTTCTAAGAAGGAAAATGATAGTTGTTATTCCTATATACATTTCCTCATGAGTTTGGGGACTGGCTAAAAATAAAAATTAAGACAAGAAAGATGAAGTTGAGACAGGAAAACAAGTCTGAGACAACACCAGCTACGAAGGTGCTATGAAGCCATGTAGAAAATGTCACTTTTCAGAATGGGGAAGGAATGCACAGAACGCTCTCAACTGAAAAAACAACACAACACAACAAACAAACACACACACACCCCCAAACCCCTGCTCCAGATGAACCCCCGTTAACCCCACAGCTGCCCCCCACCGCCCGGCACACACACTAAGGCAGGTGTGTGTCCGGCCCCCCCTAGCGGCCGCCCCGCCCGGAACAGCCGCCACCGCCGGGTCCCCGCGGGCAGCGCAGCCTCCCGCTCTCGCCCCCGCCACCCGGAGCCTCCCCCAAGGGCCGCGCGGCGCTGAAGCCACCGCGCTGGGGACCCGAGAAACGCCGAGTTACGATCGGCGTGACCCGCGCACCCGGGGCGGATTTAGCGCTCCTTCCCCTCGGGTCGCTCGTGTGCGGCCCCAAGGCGCTTCAAAATGAGACCGCGACATCACCCGCCGCTCCAGAAGCCACCGGCACCGTCCCCGAGGCCACACGGCCCCGCGGCAGAGGCCGCTGCCCGCTGACAGACACGTTGCGCTCCCTCAGGAGGCGGCTGCCCGGCCCGGCTCCGCTCCGCTCCATTCCCTCCCTCCCGCCACGCCACGCCGCAGCCGCCGCGCCCAGGAGGCGGAGGGCCGGGGGGACTGTCTGGCAGCGGCGGTTATAGCCATAGCCAGCGCTTCTGCGGGGGAGCGGGCTCCGGGGACGCCCTCTGGCCCGGTTGTACCCGGGCTGCGGCCAAAGAACGGGCCGTTAGCGGCCTCCACACTCCCCCTCACACGACCGTTACCCGCGCCGCTCCCTCCCCCGCCCAGCCCAGCCCCGCCCGGCACAGACTGCGGCTCAGAGCGCCCGGCCCGGCCCGACCCGCACTCACCAGCCGCGCGTCCACGTGGCCGCCCCGCAGACGGCGCCGGCAGGAGGGGGCCAGGAGCGGGAGGGGGGGGAAGATAGCCCCGTGCCCACGTGACCACTTCCCCGACCAGCCATATTAGGTGAGGGCAGAGCACGCCCCCAACAGCAAAAGGGCTCCGAGCTGCCTGCCAAATACAAATGGCGGATGGATCTGAAGCTCCTAAGGAGCTTCTGGATGCCCGTTCTCATGATGGCGGCGGCGCGCAAGGCCGATGGGGACTCTCCTCAGGCAGCCTTACGCCCCCTGCCCGGCTTTCTGAGCACGCGGGGGCTTCCAATTGGCCCGGAGCGTGGCGGGCGCTGATTGGACCACGTTCTTCCGCTTCCCTGCTTCCACCAACGAGAGTCTGCGGCTGAGTGTGCGTGGGGCTGACGGGAAAATCTGAATGGAGCTCGCGGGCCGGTTGCTACGGGGGCCGGGGCGGGGCGAGCGCGCTGCGCGCGGCCGGTGCTGCGGTCTGTGGGGCGGGCTCGGTGGGGCTCCCGCGCCATGGCGCGCGGCGCCGCGTCTCACCCGGTCCGGGCGCCGCTGCTCGTGGCGCTCTGCGCTGTTCTCTGGATGCTGCCGCCTGCCCTGGGCGCCGGCGAGCGGCGGCGCCTCGCGTGTTCCACCTGTCGGGGCATCGTGGACAGGTTCAACCAGGTGGGCGGCGGGACCGTGGCGAGGCCGGCGGCAGCAGGAGGCCCAGCTGTGGGGAGGGGACCGGGCGCGGGGTCCCGCTGGGCAGCCTGAGGTGCGGTGGCAGCGGTGCAGGCCGCTCCGTGCCCGCCGCTCTGAGGGTCAGCACCCGGAACGATCAGCAGCTGCGGGCCCGCCGGAAGGCCGGCGGCAGCGCCCGGCGCGGTGCGGGTCTGCGGCCCCCGGTGCTGCCCGACTCTCCGCCTTGGAGCTCCGGGAGCCCCTGGGGCAGACCCGGGGAGCGCGTCCGCCCGTGTGCCGCCACTGACCGCGGCCGCTCCCAGCCCTGGAACACGGCAGCGGTTCGCTCCCGGCTTCCGAAACGATTGTAGTCCGTAGGTCGGCAGGTTACAGAGCTCACCGAGCATTGCTGTCAAAGCTATTTTGGTGCTTTAGTGCAAAAAGACTGGCTGTGGCATGCCCAGCTCCGTGAGGGGTGCTGATTGAAGACTTCACTCCCTAAAATTCTGTGTCTGTTGCCGCTTGAAACAGCCCTACATTGTAGAACAGTAAAGTCAACATGAGCAGCAAGGGGCTTCTTTGGCTTGTGACAGGTACTTAGTACTGTTTGTACCAATATTCATTGTTGTAGGCTTGGTAGATCGCTTTAACTGCGAAGGTGATTTGACAGGCATTGGCTGTGACTTGCAGAAGTTGTGCTGATCACAATGAGCTGTCCAGTTGTGTGATTATATTACGACGTGGTGAAGACTGGGCTAAGTCCTTTCAAAACCGAATGAAGCAGAGGTCCTGATCAACTGCTTAATGAAGTTCCTTAGAACTTAAGAGGAGGATATAAAGTTTCATACACTTATGTTTTTTGACATAAAGGCTCTAACAAGGCCTTGTTTATGTGTTATGAGAGTTGAGTAATGTTATGCTCTAACCTGTACTTCCTCACTTCTCTTGTTATGAGTACCTGTTTCTTTCACTTGCAATTCAATTAGAAGCTTCAGACCTTTCCTGAACGTTCTACATGGCACTTTTCACAGTTTGTGTATACGTATTTGCTACTATTGCTCTTAATTTCTGTTAGAAACACAACCTATGTAGTCACATTCCTTTGGTACTTTTTGTAGGGATTAGCAGATACAGCTAAAAAGAACTTTGGTGGTGGAAACACTGCTTGGGAAGAAAAGACACTGTCAAAATATGAGTCCAGGTAAGCTGTCTCAGTACTTTCCATTTGGTTACGTTTTGTGTCCACTGTATTTAACTTCCTGGTACCAGTGTTTGTCTGGAACTTCAATACTGAATGTCGCAGCTGAAGTTTCATGTGTCTAAGCCTTCAGATCTTATCGGTTAAAATGTAGCAGGTTATACTGTAAAGATTGAAGACTGAAACCCCTTACTAATGCTATTATTTGGCTTGTTTCTGAAAATAACAAAGGTTAATACTGTCATTGGTAATTTTTTTCTATTTACCCACTGAAGTTTCAGAATAATGATGTTAAATAGTGGTTAGTGGTTAGTAGCTAATTGATTGTCATAAAAGGTGCAGAGTACAGCAATAATTGTTTTAGAAATAAAGCAGTATCTCCCCTAGATTTGTCACTATTTCAGTACCAAACAGAAAACTATGAGGTGCAAATTACTGCACTCCTTTTTATGTGTGTTTGATTACTGAGCAAAAGGATCTGGTATCTTTCTTCCAAATTTCAAATTCATGTTTTAATCTTAGTTGGAAAATTAAGTTGTAAGGATGGTATTTCTGAACCTCATTTATTGTGAGCTTTGTGGACTTGTATCAGCTACTAGCAATACCTAAAATGTATTGTTGAACATAAGAGAAAGATACTACACCGAAAAGTTGCTGGGAAGCTAAAAATCTATCAAGCCTACAATCCGCAAACATAATAAATACAAGCAAGCTGATGTATTTCTTGTGGTCATCCTTCTAATATTTTCAGTTGAAATAACGTTCATTAGTTCTTTATTCTTACTTACTTTGTTTTGGAACTAATTCAGAACTCACCATGAACTGGTAAGGTATTCTAGGCTGAAGTCTAGCTTGTCTGTCTTATATTGAGTAGCAATATGTTTTATTTTAACTTATGACTTTCCTTTTCTGCTTCTAGTGAAATTCGTCTTGTAGAGATCATAGAGAATTTGTGTGACAGTAGTAACTTTGAATGTAACAACATGGTAGAAGAGCATGAAGAACATATAGAGAGATGGTGGTTCAAACTGTAAGTATAAATTTTTTTTCTGGACTTCTTTTTGTGGTTAAGTATATAAGAGGATGAACTACTGATGTTAAATATTGTGCCTGAATGATAGGAATATGGGGAATTCTTCACAGTTCTTCAAGAGTTGCCATTGAGTACAGCTGGGTTCAGGATGATTCTTAATATAATGTGCCACTGTACCATATTCCTCTTCATTTTCAGTTTCAGAAGTGTTGCACCAAAACATCCAGTTTGGCTACTGATATATTGTTTACTTAGTTGCCAGTGGGGTCTTGAGGGCAAGCTAACATTGGAAAACTTTGGGCTTTATTGCCCTTTTTGTTTTCCTTCATCATAAAACTGTGAGGGACTCTGGTTCTTGTGGGCTTTTTGTTTGCTTTTGTTTTTTCCTGAAATATTTTGTCCTTTTGTCAATCAAAAAATAGTTGATACTAATAAATCTAGAAGTTGGATATCTCGAGGTTGGTAGTCTAGCAGCTGGCTTTTCTCCCTGCCTTCTGAGCTAGCCTGTGATTTGTTATAACTGAGGTTTTTGTATATCACTATAAAATGTAGTCAGTGCAAGGATGGCATTGTAGCATTGGAATATCTTAAGATCTTTTTTCATTCCAAATCATGTTTATTCTAAGTATTTTTTACTTCTTTAGATTGTCAAAACTGCTATTCAGCTAGAATTCAATAGGGTGAACTACTGTTTTACCACTTCATCACTGGATAAGGATTTCTAATAATTCACTTTGCTCTTATTGACTGCTTTATTGCTTTATCCTTTTACCTAACTGTACAGGGTTGTGTATACATTAACATGCCAATTGAAGGAACAGTGAGCTATGCAACCCAGAGTAAACTAGGTCATTCTCTGAAGTTGTCTTAAATTTGTGGACTTGAAATAGATGAGTCTTAAGCTACAGAATCTGATCAAGTAGACTTCCTAAAATGTAAACAAAACTGTTCGTAAAATACATTGTTTATCTGAAAGTTTCTGTATTTGGTAGACGTTTGAGTGCAATTGATTAACTTTTGCCTCCTGTCCTTTAACTTATGATATCAAAATGTCATTAATTTTCTGTGATGGTTTCCAAAGACAGTTTCTTTGTCCATGGATGCCTTAGATCTTTTTCACTAGTTGTTACATTACATGCAATACTCAGTAAATTTACTTTACAGGGCCTGAGCTGTGGAGTCAATACGGTCAGACATAGTAGTTTAGAAAGAGAAGCTGTACATGTCTCAAGAGCTGCTGAAGACCTCTGCCAGACTACAGAATTTCGAAGTCTTTCTTTTGTTAAAGTTTTTGAGATTTCAGTATTAGCATGATATCGAGATGTGTGAATTGTCATTCAGAACTGTAGTAGTCCTCATGCTTGTTTGCAAAATAATACCTAGGTTTTCATTGTTAATTGGTGATATATTCTAATGTTAGAGTAGCACATAAATAACTTCTTAGTATTTTAAAAAATCTTTCTAAAATAATACTTGATTCATGCTCAAAAAGAGGAGAAATTTGAACAGGCACTCTGTCGTGAAGTCAGATTGGCAATAATTTGAGCAAATGTTAATATCTTTCCTGGATTATTTTCTGAATAGCTTAGATAAACACTTCATGTCAGGTTAGAGGACTTCTAGAAATGGGTTCCTGAAATAAGGTCATCTTCAGAACAGGAAAAAAAAAGGTTTCTAATCTGTTATGCAATAGATTTCTTTACTGTGTTGTGCAGGTTCTGTTGTGCGAGCTGGCTTTTAAAGACTCTTCATTCTTTTTATTGATAAATTAATGTCTCTCATATACAGAAAGAAGAAATATCCTGATTTGTTTAAGTGGTTTTGCATAGAAACAATAGAAGTTTGCTGTCCTGCTGGAACTTACGGACCAGATTGCCTTGGTAATTCTTCCTTTGAAAAATACAGTAGCAGATAAATTATTTTTGTGTTTGTTTTAGTCTTTCATAATATGGACAAATACATGAAGTATGATACTTTTGAGACAGCAGCTGCTGTGTAGTATGTAGCTGCCTGCTGCCTCATAGGTTAGGTGGCCGCCTTGTGGGCATCCTGCGTAAAGAAAAGTCTTCTGGCCATGAAGTAACAGATGAAGCTCTCAAGGGTACTTACATGTGCAAAGTCCATCTGATCTGATGCTCATATCCACACCTGACCCATGCTTAGAGGCTCTCTGTGACATCAAATCTGTTCTTTAGGTGGCCTTTCAGAAGCTATGTAGACAACAGTCCTTGACCAGTTTCAAGGGTAAAATGTCCAAAACACCATTGGGGATTAAATGAAGAAATTCACAACTAAGAATTTGTTAAAAAGGCAATGGAAAAAATTGGATAAAAGTAGGTGGGAGACAATTGGATAAAAGCGAGGTCTTTGCAAAAGTGATAATTGAGCCTTTTTTGACCCTGAAGTTAGTATAATTTATAAATCTTTAAAACCTTGCACCTTGTTAGAGATCAGCTTTGGCCTCTTATATTGTTAAAAATGAAGTGACAATTCCCGGTTTTGGTCTAAATGATTGCTAGTATGTTTTTCCAACTGCAGTATGAGCATTCTTAGAAATCCAGAGTACAGAAAGATACCAACTTTAGCTGGGAAGCTAGGATAGTAGATAAGAGTCTAAGGCATGGTCTTTACCCAAAATTTAATTCGTAACTGAACTTTCCTGGAGATTGTTTTGCATTGCTTTTATACATGAACGCGTTACTGAGCATGCCTTGTTGTAAGCCTTTTGGTTGCTGTTAAGGGAAAAAAGGTTTTAGAGGTTATGTCATGGTTTAGTGTGACTACTTTTTTACACTTTACTGTCTATGAAGAGGGAGGGTCTTAACGTGCTTGTGACTGAGATTAGGAAGTTATTTCCTTGGCCATATGATTTCAAAGTATTTTTGATCCTTTTTAGCTTGTCGTGGTGGGTCGGAAAGACCTTGCCATGGAAATGGCCGCTGTGATGGTGACGGTACCCGAGGTGGAGATGGCTCGTGTAGCTGTAACAAGGAGTACACAGGAGATTTCTGTTTGGACTGTTCTAATGGTTACTTTAGTACCTTGAGAAATGAGACACATTCTGTTTGTACAGGTAACATTGTCTTTGACACATGTTTAGATCTTTGTCTTCCTCCTTTTAGTTTTGTTTACAAAAACTGAAACAATTTAAACTGACATGTAAAAACAAAAAATAGTTGCAGTTTGGTCACTCGCCTTTAACTATAAATGACATCAGTCAGTTTGGTGGGATTCTAAGGATTTTCTAAGTCATCCTTTCATACTGCCCCTGATTTTTTTTTTTAATTTTTTTTTTTTTTCCTGCTTTAAATTAAGAAACAGAATTCATATATGTCATGAGGGAGGTGGGAGGGAAGAGCAAGCTTTGGGTCACCCTTCACTCCTCTGCGAAGTACTGCATGAAAATCTTGAGCTGCAATTGCTGCATAGTGGACTACTTTGAAAGCCAGGATTTCCTCGTGCCTCAGATAAGCTTAACTGGAGTAAATGGGCATGGAAACAGCTCATCTGTATGGTAGACTACATAGATTCCAGTTAAGTATGTCTAAGCTTAATTTTGAAACAAAATCGGGTCATAGGAATAAACTTTTTCAGTCAGTCAGGTTTTCATCTGTTTTTACATCTCTAATGAGATCCTGCAGCATCTAAATCCTGACTGTGGGGTCTAAAAAGATTGTTTTTCAACACTATGTTTTTTTTGTCTGGATATGTAGTAATTCCTCTGTATGATTTCTCTTATATTACAATATATGAAATGCATATGATATATATTGCATGTTATATGTGCAAGTAAGATATCTATTATACATATACATCTGGATTTCTAGTATATTTCCTTGTGAAGTTCTTTAGACAAGTATCACTTCACACATTGCACTCATAGCTAGTTGCAAATTAAGTAGTCTGAGGATTTGTTATGTGGGAGTGCTGAGTCCTAACCCTGAGCAGCCGAGCAAAGTTTGACTTCTTGATCTTCTCTTCCCAAATAGTTCGGAAATTGGACCTGCCACTTCTGGTCACTAGAATTTTATATTTTCCTGACAACGTTTTAAAGTGGTCTGGGTTTTGGGGGGTTTTGTTTTGGGTGTTTGGGTTTTTTTTTAGGATAGAGCTGCATGTTTTGCAAATGATATCTCTATATAGTCAAGATTTAATCTTTTGAATGGGAGGGTCAAACTACTAAACTATGATAGCTTCCAGTAAATCCTAAATAAGGTTTCTTTGAGAATTTGTGTGCCCACATTTTTTTTGGAATCTCTCAACAAAGCTCAGGTTGTAGTTTTCTCTTGTCTCAGCCTGCCATGCTGCCTGTAAAACTTGTACTGGTT
Organism: Columba livia; assembly: GCF_036013475.1. Taxonomy (NCBI): domain Eukaryota; kingdom Metazoa; phylum Chordata; class Aves; order Columbiformes; family Columbidae; genus Columba; species Columba livia. The sequence goes on along the minus strand of NC_088602.1, from coordinate 191,998,841 downwards.
CAAGTAACAAGGACTGCCAAGACTGTAAAGAGGGCTGGATTAAAAATGAAGAAGCAGCTTGTGTGGGTGAGTAATGCTAGGTAGAATTCAAATGGCTTTTGAAACAATACTTGCCAATGAGGTTAGATGACATAACATCAACTTTTATAGTATTAAATGGAAGTGTTCTGTCAGTTTAGATTTCTATAGTTTGTAGTCTGTATCGTTTCACATTGCAGGAAAGCAGTATTTCCTCCCTACTGATTGCCTGGTGATTATAGTGTCATTATAAAATTGTTCACTATGAATCTTTTTAGTTTAGTGGAATACAAATAGCAGCAAGTGGGGTATTCCACTTAAGATGTGGGGGTTTTTATGTTTATGTGAATGTTAAACAGTCCCCTGCTTTTGATTTTAAACTATTTTGCCAACTACTGGAGGATTGCTCTCATCTCCATATTTTATAGTAATTGCACAATTGTCTTCACACTATGGTATGTTTGTAAATTCTCTGCCCTAATAGAGTCCAAACATTTCACTAAAAGCCATGCGTACTAAGTTTTCCTGTTATTGGAAAAGAATATCAGCAGGCATCAAGCTCAGAGCTTCCATTAATCTCTTACATATTTCTGGCTTAGCATTTCTTGTGGTTTATGAGGAGACATGTATGGAACACTTAAGGAAAAACCCAGATACTAAAAACATTCCCAGTGCACGACTGCACTGGGGTAGGATAACACATTCTGTTTAACTGGTTGAATTTGACCAGATAAAAACCCTTGACATAATGGCTGGAAACAGTATCTTAGAAGTTATGTGGACACTGCTTCTTTTGAAAAGTGCTAATGAGAACTAGGATTTGAATTAAAGCTACTGGGTTTTTAAGACGTTCCAGTATTGTCTTCCCTACAACTGTGTTTGGTTTGGTTTTGTTTAGTTTTTCCCAAATAGTCATTGCAACTGATCAAGTATAAATTAACTGAGTATTCAGTAGGAATGATGTCGGCAGCAACAAGATGAGATACACAACAAGGGGACTGAAATAGCCTTTCTCTGTCCACATTTTTTATTGGCTAGCCCTGTTGTGCCCTTTCCTTGTATTCACAAGATTAGCATGTTTTAACTTCCCAGATAGAACTGGTTTTCAGCTTGAGTGGTCCTAACCATAACTTGGTTTTCTCCAGTTTGCTTTGTGTAGAAAACTAAGCAGTGTGTATGTGTGCACTGCTGTAATTTTTTTTATACTTTAAGAATTTCCATAGCTTGAGTAGAGAAGTCAGCTGTATTCCGGAAGAGTGGTATTTCTGCTTATTTGTTATACTATTTACATAAAAAGCACAAATGTGTGCAAAACACTGATTTCAAAATGACAAGGGTCGTAGGTATTCTGGAAGATTTGATCTCTTGAATTTCTGATATGTCTGTTATGGTCATTGAAAACATCTTAGGATCAGTTTTGATCTGTTAGTGTAAGTCTTAAGGTGAACAAAATAGTATACAAGTTACTATGTTACTTTTATGTATAAGGTGTTGCATGTCTGATCCTAAACTCATTGTAACGACTCGATGCAGTCAGTCTAAGTTTATGGCTTCTGTAGGCAAGTTCTTACAAGATCTCAAAGCACAGCATTTAAGTATTAGTCTACCTATTTAATAATGATTACTGTTTTAGGTAACTTGTCACTTTTTATCTTTCAGATTTAGATGAGTGTGCTGGCTCTCCTTGCAAAGATCACCAGTATTGTCTGAACACAGATGGATCTTTCTCATGCAAAGGTTTCTTTTTAATCTGCTGTTGTACTTTATTGTCTAGAATACTAATCTAATGCTAGAAAGACTGTGATACCAGGCATTTAGTACAATGTGCTCTGGTCCTGACTGGGCATGAGGAGGATGAGGCTTTAGACCTATCTTATGAGGAAAGCAAGAGATTTCTGGTTATTTCTACTCTGCTGTCATGAGACCCCACATGGAGTACCATGTTCAGCTCTGGGACCCCCAAAATAAGAAGGACATGGACCTGCTAGAGCAGATCCAGAGGGGGGACCACAAAGATGATCAGGGGCTGGAGCACCTCCCCTAAGAACAGGCTGAGAGAATTGGGGTTGTTCAGCCTGGAGAAGAGAAGGCTCTGTGAAGACCTTATAGTGGTCTTCCAGTACTTAAAGGGGGCCTACAGGAAAGATGAGGAAGGACTCTTTATCAGGGAGTGTAGTGATAGGCTGAGGGTAATGGTTTTAGACTGAAAGAGGGGAGATTTAGATTAAAGAATAAATTTTTTTACCTTGAGTGTGGTGAGGCACTGGAACAGGCTGCCCAGAGAATTTGTGGATGCCCCATCCCTGGAAATGTTCAAGGCCAGGCCGGATGGGGCTTTGAGCAACCTGTTCTAGCAGAAGGTGTCCATGTCCATGGCAAGAGTGATCTTTGAGGTCCCTTCCAACCCCCAAACCATTCAATGATTCTATGATTTCTTGTGTGGGTAAGCTGACTGACTTTAAGGGTGGTACTTTAAACCTCAGATATATGAATTTTTCTGTTTAAAATATTTTTTCTTAAGCATGTGATGCCAGCTGTGTAGGTTGCACAGGGGAAGGTTCTGACAAGTGTAAGACCTGCGCATCTGGATACATGAAGGAAGATGAAAAGTGTACAGGTTGGTGGATTTAGCAGTACATGGTAGAACCTCGGTTATTAATAGCTCACTCTTGGTTAGCCATGCTGAGGAGCTGTTAAGTGCATTTGCATTTAGTCACTTCAGTTTTCAAGCCTATCAAAATGAACCCAGTTCTATTATTAGTAGGAAAGACTTTGTTTATAACTTCCCTTATATTATTGAGTTAATATGCATGACAAGGCTAAAAGGTGAAACACTCCTACAAAGGGGATTGAGTATTTTGTAGTGGGTTCAGGAAACAAATATGTGAGTCTCTTGTCAGTTACCTACCACTTCATTAAAAGTGTGCATCTGTGTTCATTTTGTAGTAGGGATGCAATGTAGATTCTCTTGTCTTTCTGTTAATCAATTAAAATCCAAGTTCAAATGATACTAATTCCCAGTGAATTATAACACGTGAAATGCTGGTAAAAAGAGTGAAATTAGAGTTTCTTTGTGGGCAAGAGCAGAAGGTGCATACAATCTTAAGTAGCTGCTAACTATGACGATATAGTATTTATATTAACAGGCTCCCTTCCCTTTAGTTGTGTCTTGATAGCATCAATAGAAAATGGCTATGAGAAGTCTTCAGTAGATTAAGATGAGTGCTGTTGCTTGTTCATTTCCCCACATAGGAGCCTGCAAATCATAAAATACCCTAGTACTATCTGAATAAATCTGAAATGTCTAAATCATGAAGAACATTAACAGAGTATTTTAACAGAAGTTAAGTCTCTTGCAGCAGCATTCTGCTGCTCAGTGTATTTTATATTTGAATAGAATTTTCTTTATATGACTGAGCACATGTAAGTTTTTTAAAAAAATAACAGTCAACTCTTTTTCCTATTTCTAGATATAGATGAATGTAACCTTCCTGAAAAGGTCTGTGTGAAAGAGAATCAAGACTGTGTTAATACTTCAGGTAGTTACAAGTGTGTATGTTCAGAGGGGTTTGAAGATAAGGATGGAACATGTGTTCAAACTGTAAAAACAGGCAAGTGGCTGTTTTCAAATATACTATATTGACAACTTGGAGGTGTGTTTCTGTCTAAGGGTCTAGTCACTTGTGAACTCTCCTGTGTAATTTCTCATCCTATACAGCTGTGGTCTGTGCCAAGTAGTTTGTGGTGTAGGCCACATTCTGTCATGCATGTTTTATTGCTCAAAGACAGTGGGGTTCTTGCTGTGGTGTTCATCCTGTTCTTGCATTGTTGTTTTCTTTTTTTTTTTTTTTTTGGGTTTTGTGGGGTGTTCTTTTTTGTTTGTTTTGTTTTTGTTTTTATTTTCTTTTCCTGTAACTCAAAGTAATGTTTGTAAATCATTTAAGTCTCTGGCTTCATTACATAAAGTGAACTAGCAAATTCCTGCTATCATAAAAGGGAGGTCTTCCTCCTCCCCACTTTTTTCTTTTATCATTAATTATAATGACTTAGGGATTTATCTAATTACATGCAAGCTGTTTCAACTCAGTGAAGTCTCAGATGAGAGACACTCAATCTCATACTTTTATTTTCTTTCAACTTCTTAGCTTGTTTCTTTTTTGTCTCCTCCCACCTCCACCAAGACTGGCATTTAATCTTGTGCTAATAAATTGTTAAGGTCTAGGTTGTATTGCTACTCAAGTCCATTCAATTCACACCTTATATTCTCAGTACTCACTGCTATTAGTCCTTTAAAATCAGTTGTGTATTTTTCCTGTGCAGATACTCAGAATATCAGTTACTTTGGTTTTTTAATATGGCCTGACATTTTATGAGAGTAAAAGCAAAACGAAAAGTTGACCAATTGGCGTAGCTTTTTTTCTTAGAGCCAATGCTTTTACCAGTAAAATAAAATTGCTCTGCTTATTTAAAGGTTGTTTTGACATCTGAACTAAAGAAAATAATTCTGAGTAATACTTCTGTTTTGTTTTCAAATACCAGAAGTTATTCTGACAGTTCATGCAGAAAGTTCATTGTGAATAGCTGAAAACAGAAGCTTAGAACAGAAATAGCTGTGCTGGTTTTATATTCCATTAAAAATACCATATCAGTTTATTTGAAATGTTTTGTTTGCATCTAGTAAAAAAAAAATATATAAGCTTGGACTAGGTGGGTGGTGCAAGTAGCTCTTTTATATGGCTTTATTGCTTGTCTAGTCTTAGTAAATGTGTTGATTTGGGTTTCTCTTTTAAAAATCCCTAATATAAAAAATATATGGTATAATTTATAATATTTGTATACTAATTATGATACTTAATTTCACAGGAGAGGAAGTAGAGAGTGAAACAAGTGGGCCTTCACCTACTGGACATGATGACTTATGACATGTGTTCAGAACCAAAAGACATTCCTATCTAAAGTTTTAAATTATTGGACTAAGCCTCTGCTAGCTGACATAATGTGGAAATGGTATTAAATATGCAGGTTACCATTAAGATTTTTTTAAATGGTGATAAACAGCTCTTTAAGCTGCATTTCTTTATTTCTAAATGCCACTTTTTATATCATTCTTTAAGAACAACATTCTAGATGGGTAAGTATAAAATTTGAATTAACATAATGTACCCAGCAATTGTAAACAATTTCCAGGTTTCTCATTCTAGTGCCTACTGAAAACTATCATAATTTGGAAGGACTTGGTTGCACTTCATAATTCAAGAAAAATTTAGGCTGAAGTTTGGTGTTTCTTGACATGAGAAATATTTCTGTAACTGAAATACAGCTCTTAGGAATTGTTAAAGGAAGTCTATTTGGGGGGGAAATGCTGTTCCCTTAAACAAAATAGAATGCCTAATACTGCATTCAATAAAAGTTTATTTTGTTGGAATGTGCCTTGAAAATTTTTAACATGTTAATACTTTGCCTTGTTGTCATGTCTATTTTTCATTTGGGTGGTGAAAAAAAAAAAAAGGCAAAGAAACCACACAAAAAAAACCCATAACTTTGCAAGCACTGTATTTCAATTCAATGCTGAACTCCAGCACTCGGTTGTACTGGAATGTATATGGGAGGAAAAAAAATACCACCCCGCACCCCTTACCTCTAAAGGAAGAATTATGTCAAACCTTAAAACTTTCCAAAGGTAGGTAGACAAGTCTTTCTTCCAGATGCTTGCATTAAGTATGTAAACTAGTTTTACAGTAGTGAAAAGTTGGGCTAACACCTGCACTCAGTGGCTCACAGCTGTTGGTATGAGTGCTCTAGAATTGATGAATACTTGACTTGCACTACAGTCTACTGCTGCATGTAGTAGCTTCCTGTCCTTTACAGAGCAAGCATTCTACAGTCAATTTACCTCCTTGTGCCATTTCAGAGGAAAAGCTAATAGGCATAGTGTAGACACAATTCCTGTGTGTTGTCTCTAAGCTTAAAGGTAAGTATAAGAGCCAAAATTGGTATATTCTGCAGGACCATCACATCTATAAATAAGACAAGGGTCATCTAATGCAGTATTTAAAGCTCTGAATGAAGTGAGTGAAGTTTGGAATACATTTAGGTAGTGGCTACAGGGAGGATGAAAAGGGAGTGAGTGTCATGAGGATGGAGCCAGACTCTTCTCTGTGACAACCAATGATAGGACAAGGGGCAATGGGTATAAACTGGAACACAGAGGGTTCCACTTAAATATGAGAAGAAGCTTCTTCTCAGTGAGGGTAACAGAGCACTGGAACAGGCTGCTCAGGGGGGTTGTGGAGTCTCCTCTGGAGACATTCAAAACCCACCTGGACACATTCCTGTGTAACCTCATCTAGGTGTTCCTGCTCTAGCAGGGGGATTGGACTAGATGATCTTTCGAGGTCCCTTCCAATCCCTAACATTCTGTGATTCTGTGTAATACGGCTAAAAAACCCATAGTTTAGGCTTCACTATGAAGAAGTTATAAACAGTACCCCAGGGTAAGTGGAAATAAAAAAAGGTATGAACAGGATTGACTTGTTGATCAGTGAAGGCCAAACATCTTCTGTATACTCCTGCAGACTTGTTTGTTCAGACTAAGTCACAGTTCAGTTTGTGAACAGTGCATGTAAGATTTGTATGTGCAATAGATATTTCTGTGAATATTGTATAGAAAAGGATTCTGTTGAATTCTTACGCTAAAAGCTGTCTAAGCTGACCTTGAGCTGTAGTTTAAGTACCCAATGCTATTAAAAAGTATCTGTAAGAGTTTTCTTTATTTTCCTTCAGCTGTTATATCTAGATGTTTCTTAATTTGCCAGTCTGTAATTGCCAGGTATGGGCCTATATGCCATATATCTTTCAAGTTGTAGGACAGGTGTTGTATTTAATGAGTGCTAAATTTAAAGAAGGAAGAAATAGGCAGTTTGGGGAGCAAAGAGAATGCAACTCTAATATGTTTAGGGTTTTTTAGTGGAGGTGTAGCCTTCTGGAGAGACAAAATGAGTTGACGGTACTTTCTAAACATAACTGACATTTCATGTTACTATTAACATTTCATGTTACTGTTAGATGATCATTTGGAGCACCTGGGAGTTAAGTGTCAATGACTGAGCAGCAAAGACAAGCTATACTCCTGTAAGATCCTTAAGGCCTAATGTTACCATAACTGGCTACATACAAAAAGAAGTCTGTTTTGCAGAATAACTTGATTGTTTAGGTAATTCAGGAAGCCAGGGATCACCTGAAAGGATACAAATCACTATCTTCTTTCTTAGGAGAGATGTCAAAGCCCATAGGTTATAGACAAGACCAGGGCATGGGTCACTGTAAGTTATATGGGATAGATTGTACAAACACAACACTTTTTCCTTTTATGGTTGACAAGGTCTAATCATACATTGTCTTAGTATGTATGGGAGAGGTGCTCTTCAGTCAGACGCTTGTAATCGCTAGCCTTTGAACTGACAGTTGCAAGTTAATAAAAGCATCAAGGGTCGTCAAAATCACCAGATCACATTCTGAGTGTTAAGCTCTTGATGTTTGCAGCACTATATGTGTTAAGACAATTCTCCCTGACAAACAGGGTGCACCCTGCCCTTCAGGTTGCTTTCAGACCATTAATACAGCACAAGGTTAGGCATACAAATAATTCAAGCTTGTGCTAACAAGTGGCTAGCTGAAAAGAATGCATGAGAAGAAAAAAAAGAGGGGGGAGGAGAGGGGAAAGCCTTACAAAAACCCAGGTGCTCCTGAAACATACCTAGCAATAATATAAAAGACAGTTCTTCATACTGGCCTTAGCTGGCCTCCTGATATCCCATCACTTCCCTCTGTCCATCAGTCTGCCACAGGTTATTTTCTGAGATTATATTTTATCTATTCTGAAAGGAAACTTCTGAGGTTATTCAAAGCAATTGTCTGGGGGTTTTGTTTTTTTTGCCTTCCTTGGATCAAAAAGGAATTTTCCTCATCTTTTTCAGCAACTTCTCACCATGTCTATCTTTCTGGTTTCGGTTCCAATGTTAATCCAAATAGGATTTGTGCATAGAGCTCAAATGTGTTTGCAAGGATCTTGCTTTTTTCTCAGATTTCTCTTAAAATTAGATTTTAACTGATCCTAACATAGTAGTCTTTCTCTTGCACTAGTGTGTTAGATTTTTCTTCTTACTGGAAAGTACCTTTGAAATCGTATTTCTGTTGCATTAGACCTCTCTTTTGTAGCCTTTTGTCTTGATTTTAACTTTTAAAAGATATATTCAAGTTAATATTTTGTCTTACAGGACTGGAATGTTCAAACTTAATTTCTAGTCTACTGATTGTTCTTTGTGGCACACATGGCTATGTGTAAAGTACTGAGGTAACAGGGGTGTCCATTACCCTGTCCTTAGCACTCTGTTTAATTTCTTGGGGGCAGGGGGGAGAGTTGCTGTTAGTCCTGTTGAATCTAGACCTCTTAAACCGAGATTCTGGAAGGTAGAGAAATTTCCTGGAGTAATCTGTGAGGTAAGAGACCTAGACCTGGATTTATTTCTCCTGCTTTCTGAGAGTGCTCTAACCACTCGGTTGACTAATAACTAGATGCGTAAGGCTACATCCGGCCACATATCAAGAGAAAAGAGTGAGCTCATACAAGTTTTTATGTTCTTTTAGGAGTGTGTGTGGCCTTTTGGTATTTTTGGTTGTTTGTTTTTTGTTTTTTCTTTGGTGGGGGTTTTAATTGTTGTGGTTGTTTAAAATATTTTTTTTTAGAAAAATACTATTAATATGTTATTAGGAGTATCTGTTATCAATAGATACAACTTTCTGGTCCTGATTCATATACTTAAGTTCTGTAGAAGGAATGAAAAGTCAGACTCATTCCTAAGGGTGCTTTTGGCTAGGAGTACATACCCTAGCTTGCTTAACTTTGCCTGCTTAGAATGTAGGTGTCAAAGTCTGGCTGAGTTGTTTGACAGTTGCTGTTAGGACAGATTACATCTGTTGTTGGCACCTTGCTCACACCTTAGTAGGTGCTGGGCTCCTGGAGTGGAAGCTGGAAGTCCAGATTGCAGAGAGTGTGATTACATGAATTAACTGTTCCACTCCATTCCTGGCACAGTGCAGTGTCCTGTACCTTAAGCTAGTCTGGACTTGGCCTGGCTTAGCATCAGTTTGCTTTGCTAGTGTGGTATTATGATTGTGGGTGTCCATCTCATCAGGCACCATGGGCTTACTGTCTCTCCAGCTTGTTTAAATATTCCCTAATCTGATTCTCCCCCAGGAAGATCTTGTTCCAGACATTCCCACAGGTCTGGGAATTCTTAAGGCAAATCTTACCAGTGAAGACCAAATTAAAGAAGGAATTGAATACTTGACCTTTTCTGTGTCCTTTGTCACCTGGTACCCTGCCCACAGCAGTGGGCTCATGTTTTCTGTCATCTTTCATTTGCTTGCAGACATTCATGTCACAGCCCTTGGTGATCTTCAAATCTGTTGCTGGTTCAACTCCAGGTGGCTTTAGCGTTATTGACCCCATCCCTTCACGCTTTGACAGTGTCTATATTCCTCCTCGGTCACTTGCTGGTTTCCATTTCGTGTGTTCATTTTTACATCTTGGTTTAGTCAGGAGCTCCTTGTTCACTTGTGCTGGCTTACTGCCACCTTTGCTTGATTTCCCACAAATCAGGGCTGTAGAAAGCAATCACTGAAAATCAACGGACTCTCTTGGACCCTTCTGTCTAGGACTGTCTGCCTTAGCTTCCCTTCCAAGCAGAACCCTGAACAGGCGAAGGTCAACTTTCCTGACATCTAGGGTTATGATCTTGCTATTGCTTTTATGGCAAAATGGTATTTGGTTATACTAATTGGTCTGCTGCTGAAGTAAAAATATTGTCTTTCTACTTAATGATGTGTTTTTTTTAATTTGAACCTCCTAACGTAGCCTTTGTCAGTAGGGAAACTAGGGGCTCTTTGGGGCTGAGGATCATCTTTTTGTTTTGCTTTTGTCAAATAGAGTGATGCCCTAATCCTCATGCATCATAGCATTTTAAATGTAAAATACACATATACCGCTGCATCCACTAGTGCAGAAACTGCTTGAGCAGTAGCTGGAAAGTTGTGCAGCCAGGAGAAACGTTGTCTTGGTAAATTATTCTATATTCACAGGGCACAGTAAGTCTGGGGATGGGAGAAAATTAAAAAAAAAAATTTAAAAAAAAAAAAGGAAACTTGTTGGATTTCATACTAGCTATAAAATTAATGTCCAAGTTAAGCTTTTTAATGTTGGGACAATCATCTTTAAATGCATCTTGGAGCTGCTATGACAGTATTTCTAAGCATATTTGAAAAATTATTATGGGTACTTTGGTAATGATGCTTCATGTTTTGCAAATCTGTTAATGTCCATGGAGTACAATCTACCATTTTGGTAGATTATATGTACAGTAACTTTATAAACCCGGTACTTTCTGTCCTCTTTTTGACATATGTCATACCTGGACTAAGAATATTTATGTTCCTTGAGGAAAAAAGAAAAAGCACTTAAATCAGTTCTGCTTCATGTTATTTTTTTTCAGTGTCTTCTAGGAATCTAGTCTGGATCCTATTACTCTTGCCCATCCTGTAGCTATTTCTAATTTTAAAAATTGCATTGTTTTTCTTTAATATTTCTTAGTCTAAAGAAAAGGCATTTTTTAATAAAGGAGAAGGAGGAACACATTTTGAAACCAAAAAATAAAGTGGCCTACATATTAGGTGGGTTTGGTTTTTGTTGTTTCCTAGACAAAGAAAAGCCCAAGGAAGTGATGTGTGAATAAATTATGCAGTATTCTAACAGGAGGGACCTTGTGGGGTCATGTTATTCTTCTCATGCCAGTGTGGAGTTATTCTTTCTGTGCCATTTGGAAATGCAGTATCCAATTACAAGATTGCTGAAGTGGTTTCCATAATTCCCTATTGTCAGGTGATAGCAATTCTTTTTAACATGCAGTGCGATAAATAAGAACTTGCCCTCATACAGCTGTGATCATGGCCTCATTTGTTTGAGGTATCACACAGACACAAAAGATGGTCCTGTATAAGATCTTTGCTTTGCAAAAGGTGGAAGAGGAACAGATTCAGAGAACTAAGGCTCTTCTTTGACATTTTACATAAATAATATGCAGGGGTTTAGTTTACTTTCAAATGTTTTCATTCCTGGAGTAGGCAAAGTAACATTTTCAAGCACTAAAGTAAAGAAGTCCAGAAACTACTATTTAGGAAAGCATAACAGCAGCTGATACTCTCATATGAAATACAGTTATGTAGAGGAAATGGCTAACTGTAACTTCTGGCAGCAATCTGACATGTAGTTTCAGTGCTAGGATCAGCTCTAACTTGCTCTCAGGAGATTCAGATTTTCTGCTCTGTGAGTTCATCCTCTCCATAATTCTGTAACATACTTTAAGAAAGTTATTGTTTCATTTATTTATCAAGTAACAGCAAGGTGAGCCGTGGCTGCTCATCATTGGCAAATAGAAGGATCGCAGATCACTGGGAATGGAGAAGAGAAAAAGTTAAAAATCATCAGGTGTCATACAGCCACCAGCTTTCTGGTGGTGCAGTATCTACCATTAATGGCAATCTCTTGGAGCTCTTTAATAATTTTGTCCAAGAGCCTTGACTGAAGCAGCAGCTTCTCCTTGGTAATCAGGTTAGAAGATAAATAACTGTTTGTTTTGTTTTGTTTTTACATTTACTAATCTATAAATCTAAATGCTTATGTTTATAAAGAAATACTTCCATAGGTTGGTATATATAGACCTATGTGCCATAATTTAGATAAATAAACAACTTCCAGTTGAAGCATTTAATAACTTTATATCTTTTTTCATTATACATTGTAATATATGCAGTGATTAAATTCTTCCTACCTGATATCAGCTTTGCAAAAAGAAATTTGATTGCAGTGTGAGCTGTAGAAAGTGGACAAACTCTTCCCAAGAGCTCATAAGGGAGAAAGATGAGTCATTAAGACACAAGCTGTTCCGTCTTTTAGGACATAATTCAGCTATCAATTCACTGCACACTGTTCATGTTCAAAACAGAGTGTCCGCAGACTAAGTTTTATATTTGTATTAGGGCTCTTCACACAGATGGCATTTGATGGGCTATTTGACAAGACAGGCATCCTAATAGAATGACAGCTCTGGAATTCCTGTTTGAGAAAGAGAGCCCTGTGGCTGGCGTAGTGCAGTGTTGCTTCAGGCAGTCCCTTTGTAGATGATGGATGTTACTGCACAGCTGTTTACCCCATGCAGGGCTGCACAGCTGTGCTGGGAAAGGAATCTGTATGCCTGCCATACTGTTTCAGTAGATCGTGCTGCAGTTTCACAGCTTTCACGTTAAGCCAGCAGAGGGTACTCTTAAGCTTCCAAGAAGAAGTTGCTATATTGGCTGTTTCAGGAGGGCACTATCTCAAACACAGTTACAGTACTGAGAACTGGGGCCAGAAGTGCAATCTCTTTAATTATGTGGGCCTGATAGCACTTAACTAAAACTGATGAATAGATCATATACTTCTTTGAGTAAATCTTCTACACTCCGTTCTTTCCAAAAACACAACAGAGATCTTCTCAGTCATATAAAATAATGTGGTCTTAGAACCAGGAAAATTCAGGTTAGAACTTCAGGATGTCTCTCATCCAGCCATCCACTGAAGCAGGGTCAGCTGTGAAGTCTGAGTAGCCACCTTACCCACTCTTGAAAACCACTACAGATGGAGACCACACAACTTCTTGGCAATGGTCCTCACAGTCAAAATGTTTTTTCTATACATTCAGGCTCAATCTGTTTTGTTCCAGCTTACACCTCCTGTCTCTGCCCTCCTGCCATGCACTGCTGTCAGTCCTTCATCTGCTGGCTCTATGCCTTAATGCAGACTGGGAGGCTGGTGCTCCCCTCTGCTGTCAGGGCCCCGCTGGCTCGTGCTCACCTCGCTGCCCACCAGGACTCCCAGGGCCCTTTCACGGAGCTGCTCCCCCGCCCTCAGTCCCCAGACTGTGTCACTGCCAGGGGCTCTTCCTTCCCAAGTGCAGGAATTTGGGTTTGTCCTTGTTGAATTTTACAAGGCACCTGTCAGTCCATTCTTCCAGCTTTGACCCCAATTCTGTGAATTCTTCTGTTTACACTTTATTTTAAATCAGTAGTTCCACTGCCTTTAGTAGAATTAATTACATATATAAAGACCAATAGTTTGTAGGCTTGTAGGTTACAGATTTATACATAAAGTCACTACAAATAAAGTTACAAAATTAGGTTATGGATTTCCAACCTATTCAGCAAATAACAGAGGAATGGAGTTTCATATTTTATTTCAAAAACCATACTTCAAGAAGAAAAATAGTCTTTCTTACAAAGCTTACATATCTTGTTTGATGTGATAGTCAAAGTACAAGAGACAAATGCACAATTCACTATATTTGACAGGATGATGTTGACCTCATTATAAGTAGGACCTTTATTTTTAAAGGCTTATAATCTTTCTAGAAGAAGCATGTATATTTGTCATTGCTCATCTGTAGAAATACAGTTTATTAAGTGCACAGCTGTTCCTCCTTCACTGGTTTTCTGTCTTTCCCTCTGCTACTCAGCTCTATCACCAGTTGTTCCTACTGCCTACAGCTGTGTTTTCTGCAGATTAGAAGCAGAGCACTGAGGTAGCCAGAAACACCTGGAAGAACCTCTTCAGGATTCTTGCTGGCACACCTGGAGCTCCCAGGATCATCACAGCACTGAGGCTAATGGAACCACTTTTATGATCAATTTGCAGTCTGGCACCACCTGATTCAGATGAGTTTTAATGAAAGCTGATGAGTCATTAGGCACAATATAACAGTTTTTTATACAAGACCCTTGACTTGATACTACAGCCAATTAATTTCTACTTCTTCCTAAAACCTTGTGGGAACATACTTAGGCAGTAAAAATGTGTGGTTTTTTGAAGGTCACAGTCTAGTGTATGCCTTTTCTTTAATTTTTATGGTTTGATAGAAAAAGTACGAGATTACTAAGGAGGGTATTAAGTGCTGGAATATGTATAGTCCAGACAACAGTCTTGTTCCTGAAGAAAAGTGAGGTCAGTCTTCTGCTTCTTAGAGCTCCTTTATTTTTCCAGCTATCATCACTTTAAAAATGCAATATTTTTTTTTAAATTCTTCTTTACAATTAACTTGAAGACTGTTCAAACAGTATGATTGAAATGCCAAATAGAATAATTAGAAATGTCATTTCAGTTTGGCATGAGGAATACACATTGCTTCAAATGTAAAATCCTTGTTTGTATTTTGTGTGTGTACATGTGGTTTTTATTTCACCGGGTCTGGGCTCTCTTCAGAAGAAAGTAAATCCATGCAAATATACACATGTACATCCTTATTCAGGAAAGTGTGTAAAACTTAAGTAGAAAGTACTTAAAGCCAAACATGTACATAGTCCTCTTCCCATAAAGCTAGTGGGATTTAAGCAGAGGTTTAGCCCGTTTGCTGAGTCAAGTAGATCAGCATGGATGGTTGCTCGACACTCTTCAAACAGTAACATATGCTCTTCATTTTAAGGTTGTGAATAATCCTCCTGTTTTCAGTGTGACTGGTGCAATTAAAATTTAATACATATGCAAGAGCATTCAGCACTGGCCTGGAGGGTTCAAGCAGTATATTGTGCTACTGAGGAGAGAGACACCCACTTGAGGGCTGGAAGGTTTCAGTCTATGGCAAGGTTCAACAACATATAGCATAAGTGCCGAAGGTGGGGGAGAGGTGGATCCTCAGTGTCACTCAGGTATAAAGAGGAGGGGCTACTGAGTCCTGACAAGACATTTGGGGAATCTCCTGACTCTTTCTCAGTCTGGGGCTCAGACATCTCTCCTCACACAGGGGAGAAACAATCAGCTGCATCACCCCTTTCAGAGGCCATCTTCCCCAGCTCCCCCTGAGCTCCTTCTAGTGCACTTAGCTTCCCGCTTGGGAAAAAAAGAAGTCTGGCACACTGTGCTCGAAAAGATTCTGACCCCTGTTCTACATCTCACACTTTCATGGGAAACATCTATGGTTGTTGAATTTAGCTATATCAGAGCATGTGTTCCAAATCCTGTGAATTTATGTGTCTGTTAACAGCAATTTAAAAACCTGCCAGTTTTCATAGTATGCTATAAACAAGAATATGTAGTACTTCTGAAGAGTTATCTGCTATTGCTCTGAAAATAGTATGATAATTACCAGGGAAGTCACCACCAGTGGTACTACACGTTCCCTATTGGTGTGCATTCTTTATTGTAATAATATTTGGACTTCTCACAATGTGAAGTGGAACACAGTGTTTACATGAGTTAGAAGTACAGTGCTGGAAAGAAGCAGCTATATGAGTTAATGTTCTTTGAATACCAGTTGAATAAACTTCCATGGGAAATTTGTTTATTTCTGAACTTAAAAGTGGTTCCAGGAAATACTCGTGCTGTGACAAAGTTTCACTATTCTCTGGAGTAGAGAGAGATTTTATCATGGGATCATGACCTGGCATGTGCCAGTAAACGAATGGACATGCTATACTTTTTATTCTGAGCTCTAGTGTTTACAAATATAAAGAAAGAGAAGAAAAAAAAAAAGTAATTCTGCAAACCAACATTGGAAGTTGTTGGAAGTTGTATTTAAGGTCTCAGGAAAGCCTTAAAAACCTTACAAATCCTGATAGCAAGTTGAAGGAGGAGATGATGGGGATTCATAAAAGTAAGCAGTTGTGGGAAACAGCCACTGCTGAGCTTTTTCACTGCAAATATCACTGCTTCTAATGCTGTTGTCCTCTGTACATAAGCAGTAGACGTAACATTTTTACTGAAGCATGCAAACCAAAGATAAGTTTTACCTCAATATTTTTTTTTTTAAACCATTAGAACTACAGGAAAAAAAATAGATGTGACATGTAGAGCAAAACACAGAATCTTCTAAAAACTAGAACAATCCTGTATATATAGTGAAGACTACGCCAGTGAAGTAGAAGGAGCAGACCCTTGCCACAGAAGTAATTTCGATGGCATACTGACATTTTTTCTGTTTCTTGCACAGGAAGAGCTGTGGAACATGTCTCCAAAGCTTTTTGACTTACACCTGTGACAGTCAGCAAGGACGGATGACTGGTGAAGTAAGAGCTGTGTGATGGCAGCACACCGAAGTGTCGGTCAGTTGCATCCTGTAAGATAACAATGAAGATTGCTCTGAGTTTTTCCAGGGATACTTTTGAGGTACCTTTTAGAAAGCGCAGGAGGTTCAGTTGGCATGTCCATGGGAAAGGACAGTCTGGTGGACTGCAGGCAGGGTGAAATTTCTGAGTTCTAGGTCTAGCCTGGCTGTAGATTACCTGTGTGATTTTTTAAACAATTGCTTCATTGAGGTTTATTCTTTAGGCAGGTGTGTACTTGATAGGCTCAGTAGCCAGGCTGGCCTGGGTGTGTTATCCCAGCATGAGGTGGGAAGGCATTTCTCTTAGTGTAGAAGGTGAGATAACTCCAGTGCCTCCCATTGAATTCAGAGGCCAGATTCTGGAATGGAAATCTTTGGCCTTGATGAGGAAACTCAGTGGGCTTAGTCACCCACAGTCATTGTTATTCAGAGCATCCTCATGGTTTCTGACTTGCCCTGGTGAACCTGACAGGCCTGTGGCAGCTTGGCCTTTGGATGAACACAGGGGCACCTGGTGCAAAGTGAACACCTCTAGTGAACGGGGGATCAAAGCGATTTAGTGTTCTCTAGTGGTTCTGTGAAATTCCTGTTACCACAAAAGCGGGTAGAACACTCAAATACCCCAATGAGAAGTGCCTAAAATGATGAAATAGCTACAGGCTTTGGACTGTGAAACATATCTTACACCAGTTCAAACAAAACTGAAGATTAATGTAGATTTTGTAATGACAGGCAGCTGCATTTTTGGCAAGAACTCAAGCAAAATACAGGCATGGAGAAAAAGTTGCTTTTGATTATACAAGGTTTGGTTGTACGGTCATAACTGGAATTTACACAGCTTCTTGTTCAGGGAATTGGCACTTTGCTGCATTCCCACAGCAATTATAAAATAGTTGTACAGAGAAAATGACAAAATGCAACATTATTAATATGTACTGTCCCCAATCCTTCTCTTTTTTGAAATGGCAACTTCTGAATTTTTCCTTTTTTCCCCTAAAAAGTACCAGTTCTAATAAAAACAAAGCTTGTTAGAGAATGGCGTTAAGAGAAGGACAAAATCTTATTTCTTCTTAGTAAAACCAACTTTTCTTTTGAGAATGTGTCAAGAAATACTAAACTTCATGAAACTTCTTTAGCCTCTCATTCTTTCATAGCGAGTGATGGATCTTCTGGTGACAAATGATGAATAGTTCTGTAAAATACTTGTTTCTGCTAGCAGTAGCCTCAACATATTTTCCAGGAAAAAAACCTCTTAGATATAGTGATTCCTGTTTAAAGTAGAACTGATTTTCAGAATCTGTACTGTAGTGGAATCATTGAAACCAGACAAAAGGAATTTTTATTCTCTTCCAGCTGCATATGCAGTTTAAGTTATTTTACTTGGATGGCCTTCTCCAGCCTCAAAGTTATGTACAAGCAGTTAGCTAATTAGTAAAGTAAGGCATGCAGGCAGGCAGGAGAGAAGTTGAAGAATGCTTTCCAATAGCAAATGGATTTTGGAGATGACTGGTGATACTCATTAAGTGAAGCTGAGGATCATTTTTTCTGGCTAACTCCTTGGCTTTCTCCACCCCTCCCTTCCCCACCTGCTACATTCCTCCCTCCTCGCTTTTATCTGCAGCCTCTCTTCTTCCTCAGACCACAGCTGTCCAAAGGCCTTTGCTTGCTGCTTACATTTTTTCCGCTCTCCGTGCCGGCTTACCTCACTTCTGTCGGCATCTAAAGAGACATATCAGCTGCTTTTCCTCGCTAGAGAAATCCGGGCTGATCCCCAGGGATTTGACACTGCAGTAGGGATGGGACTAGTCAGCATGTAAGTAGCCCGAATTGTGCAGCCAACCCTGTCATTTTAGGATATCACTACAAGTAATGTGTGACCATTGCTGTGATCAGGGGGAGATTTGCCCACAGCTTTTAGCTGGACCATGACTGAGGCCTTAGAGTGCTGAAAATTAAGGAAGAAAACTTGAAACCTCTCTGTCAATGTTTTAAAGATGTCTGTCACACAGAAAACACCCTGGTCATTGGGGACTCCTCTGTACTGGAGCAAATTATCTTTCAGACAGGAAGAAAAAAGAAAGAAGAGAAACAGATTTTATTTGAATACTCTATTTAGAGTATTAGAGAATAGAGTAACAGAGAAAACTTCATTTAGTATGGTCCTCTCACAAAGAAAAATCTCAAACTCCAAAGAAATGCAAGAATAGGGATTAAATGAAGGAACAAATGTCAAATGTAGAATAGAAAATGTTTTTGCTTGCCCACATGTAAGAAAAATTAAAGTATCTTCGTAAGCCAAACCTTCACATACAAAGTTCTTGTAAATAAGGACCGAGTGTGACTGGTGGCAGGAATTTGGATGATATTGGTAACTGCATGTCCAGGTCTGCAGGTGCCAAATTTCTCTGAAAAATCACTTTCCTCCCAAAGTGCTGGGCTGGGGTCACTGAAGGTCTTTTGGTACAGTGCCAGTCCACATTAGGTGCTTCACAGAGATATTATGAGTTGTATATTATGATCCTATATATTCTCTACAAGGGTTAAGCAGTACTGAGCAGGGCTGACACTGTTTATACACCTTAACCAAAGCCTGGTAGTCTGCTAAGTAAAATTCCAATTAAAAGTATTTGTGAAACTGTCGTCCAAGTAAAACGTAGAAAATATTTTTTAACATAAAGGCTAATACCCATCAGTGAATAAAGTGCTGCTAAATTGATGGTGATTTTGTCTTTTGGATGTGTCAGTGGCTTAGTGCAAAGCCAGACTATTATGTCCCCAATGAAGCAGAGAAAGCAGAGTAAGTAGCACTCAGCAAACAAAATCAGTCCCTCCAGTCTTATGTCTTGCAGGGAAGCTTAATTTGGCTTGAATTAGCAGAAATGTCGTTGTAATGGGTATGCAATGATGGAAATCAAGTCTGACTGTAGAGTGCTGCACCACTTCAAATGCAGGTTATCACAGACAGGGTCCAAATGAGGCCTGGATGCAAAAACATTAAGACTTCAGAATCAGGATAAATTTTTCAAGTCAGATCTGTAATGCAGTTTCAGCAAGGAAAAGGAACAGAAAAATGTGTCTTTTTTTTTATTGGAAATAGTTCTTCTGACAGACTGAACACCCCTCAGTCAACAGACTGACATATTTTATAAACTCTATTTTGTCACATTGGTGAGAATTTATGCCTGCAGAAGTGTTATAGGACACAGCAGCAGTAATTAATCCCAAATCCCATCAGTTGTATAATAGTTTTAGTGCTACATGATGTTACTAATAAATAGCATGCCATTTCTCTAGGGTGAGGCTTCTCATGCAAGGAGTATATTTCCAATGTAAGATTCTATTGTTATGCTGGCTGAGTATGTCTAACAATTCAGTAAATTATATTTCTCAACCTAATTTTCCATTATTATTAATGAAATCATTTGCTATTCAATTATAATTGGTAATAATTGTCTGTGAAATTCTGCTTTCTGTACTAATTTTATAGTTTCTCCAAAAATGACAAAAAATGTAGTTATGTGGGACAGCTTATGGTACATCATCCCATACCTTAGGTACAAATCAGGACCAGACTATATGTTGCAATTAAATTATTTGGTATGTGTGATGACACCTCCTTAGTATCTTTCAAATGAAAGCATGAATTTTCTGTGTGTCCAGCTTTGTGTATATGAAATTTGTGGTGTTCAGCAGTGGCAGCTTTCAGGGCTACTGTCAGGGAGGCACCCCGAGGTTAGTTTAAGGGACAACAGGGTCCAAAACAACTTTTATTAAACCAGTGAGAAACAGGGTTTTAGCACTCCAAAAGTGACTTAAATACACGTTTGGATATCAGTTGAGGAAAATTATTATGGGGCAGCAACTAATACAACAGGTGGTCCACAGAGTGCATGCACATGGCTTCACCCAAAACAATGCTGGAGCCATCCCTGAGTCCCGGAGGAGTACACACTTGCCTGAACACAGTGTGGGATTATTTTTAAAGAAATACACGTACTTGTAGTGAGTACGGAAAGTGTACACTCGCGATTCTGTGAGGGTAAATTTATAATACACTCGCAATCCTGACAGGGTTAATACATGTGCAAATGTGCACGGAATATTACACGTGCTTATGTGTAAGCACGGGAAGAAGATACACTCGTGATTGTGTGAGGAAATAATTTATACATGTACTCATATTGAGCACGGAAAGTTACATGTGCTGATGTGGAAGCACGGGAGGAAAATACACCCATGTTTGTGCGAGGATTAATTTTACACGTGCGCACATTGAGCATGGAAAGTTACACGTGCATATGTGCACGGAAAGTATCAATATACTCGCAATCCTGCGAGAAGTTTTACTCACACCCGTGGCGGCAAGGCAAGCGCAGTCCCCATCCCAGGGAGGGGGGCTCTCGGCGGCAGCATCTTGCTCACGCTCCGAGAGACCCGCGACAATGGGCGGAGTCTCGATGAGAGTCCCGTTTTTTATAGGCTGATCAGATCTGACTGTAGGCATTCTAGAAGCTTCTCTGCACCCCTACACTGGCTGTGGGTGCCCCTGAAGCCTTCAAACATCCCCCACACTGGCCGCAGGCGCCCAGCGGCTCACTGGCACATCAGCACTCCCTTCTCCTAATGGCCCTGGCCAGGGTGCTCTGGGGCCAAACAAAAGAACCTGTTAGCCTCAAGTGGCAGAGAGAGAGGGAGATGTGTATATTCCTTCCATTATGAAGGAGGGAGGGGGAGAAAGGGGGGTTTCCATTCTGCCACAGCTACCTAGGAATTCTCTGCTTCTCTATGAAGTCCCTCCAAAAAAACCTTTTCAACTGTCGATGTCATATATAGTTCACAATATCTAGGGTGCACTGTGCAATAAACTGTCCATGTGGAGCTAGTCTTACTGCCAGTGCTGTTTAAAGAGTCAAGAGATGCTGGGCATAACGTGCTCAGGAACTGCTCAGTGTGGATGTGTTGACTCTGGATCAGCACCCTTGCCTGGCACTGACCCCCCTGCACACTGGCTGTGGGGTTCCTTCAGAGCAGAAGCGTGGGGACCCCATCAGCTTTGTCTGCAGGCAGCAGCTGAGTTTGAGTAATCTTAATCCAGATGTTTGAGAACCACATTAAAACCCAAAACCTTCAGATTCAGAAGCTGTAGACAATTCCCATGGCCTGGGTTACACTTACCTCCAGGCTCTTCTGATGTGCCTTTGTGTTTATTTGCTCATCTGGGCAGCCAAAGACTCCCTTGGCATAGAGGCCATCCAAAATGGATTTACAACAGCATAGCAGAAGGAGAAATTTGTTCCTTAATCAGAAACATACCTCTTAGGAACAGTTCTCAGCCTGCTAAGTTTGAAATAATCTATATGATGTTATGAACTCCTGTAGAAGTCACTTTGGCCTCTCCTTGGGCTGAAGGTGATGGAAACAGAAAAGTACATCACTATTTCCCATTTGTTCCTCACCATGGAAAGGCTGCCTACTCTTTGACTTATAACAAGCTGAACCTTTCCTCATGAGGTCACTATGCTAAATGTGTCAGCCAAGCCCCACGAATGGCCCTTTCCCACTGCCTGCATGAGCATCTTCAGCTAGGAATAGACTTCTGTATTCCAGAACTGATTTATAGGGTTGGGTTAGAAATAGTTTAAGTAATAAAAACCACCTGTGAAATGCTGAACACTCATTGCTTATACCCAATCAGAACAGGAAATTGTTTTATTCTTATACTCCTTTCCTGCACTTACAACTAGGCAAAACTATGGTATGAGGTGCCCACTCAGTAAGACAAGATCTTGGTGAAATACAGGGGAAAAACAGATTCTTAGTTCTTTTAGATTTCAGAGTAATTAAATGATACTGTAAAAATGCTGTCTGTGTTCATGTCACCCGGTACTTACCAAGTGTATTAAAAAAAACAAACCAACCAAAAAAAACCAAAAACCAAACCAAAAGCACACACAAAACCAAACCAAAACAACCGCCACCAAAACACAAAACCCCCTAACAAAACAGAAAGAAAAGAAAGACAATTAGATTCTTGCAGAATACAGCAAATCATCAAAAGTAACTGAAACCACCTGTTTCTACTTCCTCCCTAGAAAAGAGAATACCACCATCTATAAAGCACAGAGCAGTGAATGCAGCAAGTCCTGAAGATGAATCATGAGTGAGTGCCCTGTCAGTTCATGTTGACTTCATCTGTATACTCACTGAGTAGTTTGTACCTCTGGACAGTAGAAGATGCATTCTCTCTGTGTGGTCTCCTTTGTTGCTGACCGATACTGATGTGTTTTGAAACTTTACTGTCTTTGCATCCTTTAAAACAGTAGAAAGAACATTTTCAAATATCAAATAGATAGCTGTCATTATTACTGCTGCCCTTACCAAGACCAGTCAAAGCCTTGTTTTCAGAAATGTCAGGATCTTTGCCATATATACAATGGGTATCTCTACTAGTGTGATCCTAAAACTTCAGCTGATTGCTGCACTAATATTTGAAGCCAAATATTGAATATATAATATATATAATATATGAAGCCAATATACATCTCCAAATATCAAGACCTCATTACTTAGACCTTTTATCTTTTTTCATTTTAATTAACTTAATGGAATGAAATAAGTAAAAGAAAAAGCAGGGAAACAAAACAAAACCAAACAAACAAAAAACTCCACAAAAAAAAAACAGAACAAAAACCAAACCAAACCAAACCAAAAAAACCACAAACACAAGCCCAACCAACCAACCAAAAACCAAAACAAACCACACAAAAAAAACAGCTTGTCATCATAATTGGCCAGATCCTCAGCTGGCAAAACTTCAGCAAACTTGCATCAGCTTATGGGGTGAGGCCTTCAGATGCTGGAGAAATTACCCCAAGAAGTCTGTATGCTATATACACTATGTATATAATAGTTTGCTGCACAATAGCTGCTAATTGATCATTAAAAAAAAAACCTTAGCATTTCAGATAGCATTAAGTATATTATGCATTTGCACTTCTAGATCTTCCATTCACATGCAATTATGTCTTTTGATTGACATTTATATTGCCAACATTTACTCTGCAGTGTGCATAGTTAAATAAGCATTAATTTTAAAAAAATCTGGTTTTCATATCTGCTTGAAAACTGCAGATATACAGCCTGCTGTGTTCCTGTAGTACTGGCCTGAAGAGGAGATGCAGGAGCTTGTACCAGACAGTGGAATGAACTTGTGATTTGATTCCCCAGAGCTGGTTTCCCTTCAGTCCTCCTGTAACATGAAGGTGACTCAACAGTGCCGGTAGCCAATGCAGCTATGCGGAGCGTGTTTGTCTGGTGTTTCTTCACAGTTCTGTTCAGGTTTCCCTGGGGGACAAAGCAGTTCAGGAACAACAGTGACATTGCGTATGCTTGAACTGGGAGCACATGGCTCCTGTAAAACTTCCATCCTGAATGGCTTGACAGTGGATCATTTGGGAATTAGGGATGAAAGCAACAGATGTTATTCATTCAAGCACCTGGATAAAGAAATGAAAACCTGAAAACTACATATATTATTTTGACAAAGCAAAACAGTGAAACTTGCATTTGACTGTGATGTCCCATCCTATTCAGATATGGTGCTGTTTGTTTTTAAATGGAAATATGGCTTGGCATAGCACAACAAAACCATAAAGGCCCTTGTGGCCGTGTTACATCTGGGGCAGATGTATTTGATGTTCTTACTTTGATCTCCTGTGTAATCAGTGTGTTTTCAGCTTAGATCTTGAATCCACATCTTTTGTAAACAAGAACAATTCCCAGACCTTTTGATCTGCAAAATGACTCATTCTTCCACAACTCTACTCTAGAACAGCAGAGAGAAGTGATTCCTGTTCCAAGGGCTTTCTTTGGCATGCTTCTCTGAGGCATAGAAAGCTCTCTCCTAAAAAATGAAAGGGGCTAAACAAGGTCTTTACTGGATATCTTGGAGCTTTTTCTTTGACATTCTTCCCCTGGCTTTCCTTGTGCCTTTAAAAACTTGGATAAAGTTTCCCATGATGACTGTATTCATTGACTGCATTGCCTGGGACTTGTTTGATAAGGAAACTGGGACTGTAGAGAAAGAAAGGAAATAATGGATGTATAGAGGCTGATGGGTTGTGAAGGATGCAACGAAACTGTAGACAATGAGAACAGAGACAGCAGAGCCAGCAAGGACTTCGTGACAGGTGGAGCTTTGAGACGAGCTAGGCGAGGACATAAGGACAAAGGACTGAGGTGCAGGACAAGGGCGTTGCAACTGGCTGAGGAGTTTGAAGGAGAAATTATACATCTGAACTCCTGGGATCAAGCCCTGTGAGTAGGAAGAAGTGATGGGAGGTGGTGGGGAGAGAAGCCAGGCAGCATGAGGGGTCCAGGGCGGGGGGAGTGGGTCTAGCTTGGGAGGAGAAGAGGAGAAAGCCTTGGAGGCACGGATGTGGAAAAGACAAGACAAGACTAAGGCCAGCCCAGAGAGAGAGGGAGAAGTGGTGACCACTAAAAACATACTCTTCACTGTACAAGTGCACGCCTAACCTTCACTATTCATCCACACTTACCACTTTTTGTGGAACAAATTGGCAAAATGTCCTCTTCCTTTCAGAACGAATGAAAATCTGTTCCTCTCTTCTCTGAATTTAAGGGGTTAAGTTTTGTACTAAAAACCCCCACATTAGCCTTATGTAAAAGTGTGAGGGTTCATTTCAGTTTGAAAAGTGATTTTTTTCTTTGAAAGCGTACAACCATTTTGGAAAAACATTTTTTTCCCACCTGTCTATCCCATTCAACCTGCAGTACTAAATAACATGAATCTTGCTAAAAATAGGGTGAGATCATGTGAGGAAAGACAATCCCAATGCATTTACAGAAGTCTGAATTACAGTAATTCTTTTTACTGGTGCATTTTGACTTTTCAAATCACCCTTAATAGTACTCTTTTAAAACACACTTTTCCATTACTAGATAGAAACATTGCTACCTAATATAATGAGACATTACCCACAATTTCTATTTCTGTTTGCCTCCTCTGTTGTGCTTCTTTTGTGTGATATACTCAGAATGTGGGTAGTAGCTGTGAGCTATTTTTGGTATGTGATACTATAGATGTGAGCAATGGCTCACATTTCAGAACAGAGGAGGATTCTGCAGAAGATATCTCATTAGGTGCTCTTAAAATTATATAACTCACAAATAATGTTAAATGTTGCAGCCTCCCTGGACAGCAAGGCATGAAACCCGTTTGTGTGTAAGCAAACAGAAACACAAAGCAGTGCTGCATTTTTCTAACTAATGGGTGTTGTTCACCTTCTAAACTGCTTATTTTGGCAGTCACTACACAGGCACAAATCTTATATTTTACTTCTGTTTCCCAGTTAAATTATTTGTTTCTTGTCTTTTCTCAACTAGAGGGAAAGCAAGTGTCTGTGATTCTATGATCTCATTTCTTTAACCTGTGGTTTTTTACCTGAAAAGCACTTACTGCGAGCTGTGCCAGAAAGCTTGCTATGGTGTGTCATCTTCAAGCGCTTGAGTGGCTGCGTATCTGGGACCTGCCGTGTCCAGTGGGGTCACAGAAACCCGGGCCAATGAGCTTCCCTGGCATGGCTTTCACATCGTGCACAAACACATACTTAAAATATGCAGTATGGGCCAAGACACCCCTGTTGCCCTTTCCCTTACTAAAAGTACTGCTTGCTCATCGCGTCATTTTTAGCTTTTGACTAGAAAACTGATGGGGTTTACTGAGAGGCTCTGGGAGTTCCCCAGTGTTTTCCTTTGGAAAAACCTACATCCTGTTATTGGGGTACTTTTTCCACTTCCCTTCACAAAGTGAAAGAGGTCCAGGAATGTTTATCTGCTCCCAACTCTGTCTGGCTTGTGTCTGTGAACAATAAGTGCCTAAATAAAAACGGAAAGCTATCTAGTGGAGTGCTGATTTAAAAACCAACACAGAGTGAATGGCATGTAAGTATACACAAGTGTGTAAGTGTATTAAACACTGTGTGACTGATCCTAAAAAGCCTGTGCTTCGGGCCTCAAACATTTACATTCATAACTGAAAATTTATTGTGTATGCCTATCTTTACCTATTTCTATACAACACATATGTGAGGGTGTATCTGCTCATTTCACTTCATTACATACACCAATGTGGACCTGACCTTTGGTCTTTTTAAAATGCTGGTGAGGTTTCCCCAGTGTCAGCCAGCCACTAGATGGGACTGTGACCCTCTGCCTGAGAAGCTGGATTTGGGGGCTTTTGTGCATGGCCTTTCTGTGGCTAATAGGTATTTGTTTAATGTTTAGCTGCCAGGTCTGGCCTGTGTCTGTAATAAGTCCCACACAGGCAGGAGGCAGGTTGTGCCTGGAGCCTTCCCTTTCACCCAGTTGGAAGATGGAGGGCAAGGGACGGTGTTTCTGGGTGAGAGGCTGGATGGGGAGGGAGATTGCTGCCCTCATGCTAACGTCTGACTGCAGTGTGGGAGGGAAGGGTGGCCCTGAGACCCACACTGGTCCCCCTGGACATTTTGCTGTAGAGATTTACAAGTGCTCAAGTGATGTGTTTGGAGTGAGACTGCTGGATTCACAGTGAAACCTGGTAATAAAATGAAATCTGGCCAGGCAAAAGTTTGATCCATACACACCCCTCACCTCCACTTCCATAACACCGAGACAGAAGCATATGTGCACTTGGCCGGACAAGAAAACCATTCAGTGATACTTCTTTAAATGATAAAGAAATTACTTTTTACATTTTTATAGAAGGGAGAAAGCTTAAATTATGCATGCATTATCTAGATATATTTGGGATATAGAAATCCTTTGTGCAGTTATGATATTTATTAAAAAAGAGTCAGTGGATAAAGAAAGCCTGGACAATAAGCAGCCCAGTAGAGGTGAGACACCTGGTTCATGTCCACTGTTGTTTCCATGTCCCATAAGTTTATTACAGACACATGAGACATTTTACAAGAATAAACCCATATTGATGAAATACCTTTGCTTCCCTTGGGGCAAAGAGAAGGCCTCTGAGCTCAGAGATACAGTAGTAACATTTTTCCATGTCTTTTCAGGGTAAATACTAACATCTTCTCCTCTTGAGGCATTCCCTGTTACACCTGAGTACTGTGCCAGTCCTCTGGTACAAGGTCCAAAGATGCCATAAGCCTTCTCACCTTCCCAGTTCCTCCCAGCTTACTTTACTGCACTTTCTTGGTTTATTGTTTCCTTAAAGCTCCCCGAAGCTCTCAAATGCCTTGAAAACTTTTGGGGATCATCCAGTTTGAAGGTCAGTGGAGTCAATTAGGAATGTTTCACTGACTTCAGTTAATTTGGATAAAGCTTCCATCCATGTTTGTCTTATGATTCCATCCATGTTTGTCTTACGATTTTCAAGCATTTGTGAGGTGGAGAGGCATGATGATTATTCTGGAATAAGCTTCCAGCTGTGTGAACCACTACAGGTACCATCACTAGAGTGACTTTAATTCATACAACTGCCTAAGCACATGGCAGCTGACTCTCAAGGTCCCATTTGAACAGCAAAGCCAAGAGCTGGGCTCCTAGAGCATCCTCTACACTTTTGGAGCATACTGGAGATTTGTTTGCTGATAAAAATCAGCCTGAATGCTTCTTCATCTGAACTCTGTCTGAGCGTGATGGATGAGGTGTCTGATTCTGAAGCTTTCAAAGGGTCTGACATAACCACAGGAGCATGTGGTATGCAGTGGTACCAGGTTAGAGATTCCCAGCCAAGAGCTGTCTGAGCTGCTTTGCAGCAGCCTCTTAGCTGGGGAAAGGGACCCATAAGCAGTGGTACTAATTCGTTGCAGTATATGCATCTGTACTCTGGGAGTTATTCAGAGAATCAAAGGCACTGGAGAAATCTGCAAGATTATTTTGTAGCTTCTCACAAACCAGATGATACAAGAAAATGAGCTGGAAATCTCTTTTCTTAAGGAAAAAAAAAAAAAAAAAAGCCAGGCAATTACAGGTCAAAACTGCAGAGTCGTTTTCAACAGCAGCAAGTCCAGGAAGGGGAAAGTGAGGACAGCCTAGAAACAGCTCCTTTAAAAGCGCTAGGAGAGGGAATTCCCTGAGCTCCATTTTGTAAGGAAGTGTCGGGAGGCAAGAAGGAAGCACTGTGGTTCGACTGCAGTGAGAAATAGGCCTTTTGTGGCTTTCTGTGGTCACCCAGGATTTCTGTGAGGTGACCTGGTGTTTTGAACACTGATGTAGCTTGAGGTGGATCATCCAGGGAGGAGGAGAGTGAGAACTCCACAGTCATGTGGGCCACATCCTGGCCTCTTGAATCCAGCTGGAATCTACTACTGCAAATCCTTGCGTGTTCAGGGTGTCCCAGGTATTGTCATTTTCCTTTTCCTGACAGCGTCTCAGACATCAGGTGTGTTGGTGATTTAAACTTGCACCGACCAAACTATAAAACAGCTTCTGAGTAACCAGGATATGATTAAAAACTTTCAGCACCTGGCTTTGAACAGGTGATTAAGTGCTTTATAGCCTGTGCTATGCACACCAGACCCCATCCTACTTGTATCCACACTAAGCAACATACACAATTTCCTTTTTTTCACTTATTTATCTTTGTGAGTTTTTATTGGGTTCTTTTCTTTGCTGCTTGGTTACAGGTTTGTGTTGGACTGTGAATAATTGCTTCAGTTGGTTGCTTGCTAGTTTGGTCTAACTGATCTCATTGATTTAAAATAAAATATACAAAAGTCCAAATAAATATAAGGAAGAACCAAAGTGGCTGCAGAAACAGGGTTTTTTTTACTGTCCTAATTTTCACTTCCTGTTTGACTTAGTCTGCCATGAAGGTCCAGCTGTCAGAATTTGTATCTCCACACACACACTGTAGCAGAATGCAAACCCTTCTCTCTCCCCCTCCCTCCTTAAGTATGGAAGGAGTGGGCACATCTCCCTCTCTCTCTGCCACTTGAGGCTAACAGCTTCTTTTGTTTGGCCCCAGAGCACCCTGGCCAGGGCCATTAGGATAAGGGAGTGCCGAGGTGCCAGTGAGCCGCTGGGCACCTGCGGCCAGTGTGGGGGATGTTTGGAGGCTTCAGGGGCACCCACAGCCAGTGTAGGGGTGCAGAGAAGCTTCTAGAATGCCTAAAGTCAGATCTGATCAGCCAATATAAAACGGGACTCTCGTCGAGACTCCGCCCATTGTCGCGGGTCTCTCGGAGCACGAGCAAGATGCTGCTGCCGAGAGCCCCCCTCCCCGGCATGGAGACTGCGCTTGCCTTGCCGCCACGGGTGTGAGTAAAACTTCTCGCAGGATTGCGAGTATATTTATACTTTCCATGCACATATGCACGTGTAACTTTCCGTGCTCAATATGCGCACGTGTAAAATTAATTCTCACAGAATCGCGGGTGTATTTTCCTTCCGTGCACATTTGCACATGTAACTTTCCGTGCACATTCGCACGCTTACTTTCCGTGCTCAATACGAGCACGTGTATAAATTATTTCCTCGCACAATCACGAGTGTATTTTCCTCCTGTGCTTCCACATAAGCACGTGTAATATTCCGTGCACATTTGCACGTGTAAGTTAATTAACCCTCGCAGGATTGCGAGTGTATTATAAATTTACCCTGGCAGAATCGCGAGTGTACACTTTCCGTACTCACTACGAGTACGTGTATCTCTTTAAAAATAATCCCACACCGTGTTCAGGCAAGTGTGTACTCCTCCAGGACTCAGGGACGGCTCCAGCATTGTTTTGGGTGAAGCCATGTGCATGCACTCTGTGGACCACCTGTTGTATTAGTTGCTGCCCCTTAATAATTTTCCTCAACTGATATCTGAACCTGTATTTAAGTCACTTTTGGAGTGCTAAAACCCTGTTTCTCACTGGTTTAATAAAAGTTGTTTTGGATCCTGTTGTCCCTTAAACTAGCCTTGGGGTGCCTCCGTGACACACACGTACACACGAACAGATACAATGAACTCTTTCATAGTCAGGATTTACTGGTAAATGGATAGTAGTGTTGAGTGCCTGCTGCTCTCCCGTTCATGGCAATTAGTTTGGATTGGATCATACACACTTCTGAATGCTGCCTGTAAGGTGCTTCGTGACCTTGGATGTCACACAACATCCCTCTCCTGTCCGATAGTTAAGTACTGAGCTGCTAGAGCATCTCCATGTGAAGTGGATCTCAGACTCTCTGGAGAAGATTCTTTTTATTCAACAATTCCTTATAAGTATTCTCCAGTAAATGTTCCCTTTAGTATAGACAAGGGTATGAAAGGCTTCACTGAACAGTATTACTGAGGTTGTGTAGTAATGAAAAATGTAGGAGCCCAAGGATTTGTTTATAGCAGATTTCTTAGCAGGTTGAAAGTAAAAAGTATATTAAAAAAATTTAGATCAGTGTATATAACTACTCCTGTATATATGTTTTATAGTGCAATAGTTCAAGAAATATCAAATTCAACACATTTTTTTCTTTAAATATAAATGTCAGTTTATGACAAACGTTATAGCCAAGTCATATCACTGAGGAAAGACAAGGGCTCTCTTGCTTACCATGTCTCTTCAAATTACCTGCGCTGAGTTGTGCAGACATGTGTAAACAAAGCCCAAATTAATAATTTTCTGGGTATGTTGCAAAGCCCAATTTTTATAACTGGTAATCACAAAGGACTGGGCTAGGGAGTAAGAAATAATAAAATGTGTGCACGGAATAGAATGATTTGAATTTACATATTTGGAACTGTTGATTTTTCAGTTCCCGAAAGCACTGAGGATAGACATATCACATGAGCCAAATCTTGTAAAATTGGCTTCTGCCTTGTACCGGCATGCTGTAAAACGCATTTTAAATCCTAGCACCAGTCTTCCTTCTGCTCTGTGAGTCCAACACCAGCTGCCACTGGTCAGTCTGATCTTGCACACTTCCAGAGTGGTCACTGAATAGGAGGAAGGACATAATGCTGAGCAGCAGCTGGGATAAACATGTGCCAAGCCTGGAGCCAAGATAACTCTGCTGTGAAGTTTTTAAAGTGTAGTGGCTGGCCTGACTAAAGCTACCTGGGCCTTGGACATGCACCTCCTAGTTGTGTTGAAGGCACATACGGGGTGTGTGTATTTAATGCCTGTGAATCTGATGGCTGTGATCTCCTAGTCTGCCTGGCCATTTGGGAACAGGAGATCACTGGCAGTTAAAACCATATGTGTAACACATGAAAAATGGTAAGAAAATGTGGAGGAAACATATATTAATTACACGAACAAATACGGTAGGAAAAAAGTTCATCTTAGAAAAGTTACTGAAAAACTTAGTTATTTAAGATGTCATGTCAAAATTCAAATTTATTTCATCCTAGATTAGACTCATGTGCATCTGGATTCAGTTATCTAAATGTAGGTCCTGTGTCATTTCAGCTTAGGTCTTGTGTAATTTTCAATGCTTGTGAGACATCCCACCTGTTGTTCAAAAATATTTTGAATACTTTTCAAATTCAGTGTAATATGTCATCTTGTGAGGGTGCCTCAAATGGTTTAGAGTACCTACATACTCTAAAGTAGCGTAAGACACCTACAAGTATTCCTTGAATACTTTAAATACTTTGGACACCAAAACCTAGTTATCTTAACCCAGTGCTAATTCCCCCTCCTACAATTCAGTGACATCAATTCCAATCAACAAACCTCAAAACTTCAGCTTTGCAAATGTCCATCAGTATGCTTGTACTAGTAACTAGATAATCAGCATCACACTGTTTTAGTAATGATGAAGGCATTGGAGAGCAGTAACAGGCTTAAATTAAGATGAAAGACAGCAGATCTAGTTGCTGTTCTCTGAAAACATGAAGGAGTTAGATTTTTGCTTCCTTTAATGTCTCAGGGACCAAAGAGCCTCACAAGTCTTCAAATTCAGAAAATAAAAAATATTGCTTTCTCAGTAATGAGGAACAGAAGAATGCTCAGTATACTCACACTAGTAAGTTGTTATCAGTTACTGAATCCAATCTGGAAGCTGGAGCTGTTACTGCGGTTCTTTCCAGAATCTGCTTTATTTATGTAATGTAACATTTCATCCAGCCATGCTAAATGAAATGCCACAGAATATGCACAGAACTGCCCAGAGAGAGGTCTTTGGAACATGGACATAGAGTTGGTTTCCATCAGAAAGTACAAAGGCAAAAAGGACCTCAGAACCTTCTGTTCCCCAAACGTGCCCAGAACACGGATGCTGGAGTTGACCCCTTCAGTTTGTGATGACTATGGGAATTTCCAGCTTGATCTAAATATGATCTAAGCAATTCAATTTGTCAACATGATGATAATTCTCACCTCCATGTCACCACTGAATATCGGAGTGTCTGTTTTGGACACTGTGTGCAACTGTACATGGAGTATGCTTCATTGTATCAATTAAGCCATATCTTTTTCTTTTCCTGTATCATTTGATCATTGATAACTCAAAGCCTTTGGCATGAGAAGAGACTTCTGCCTTTATTACTCATCCTTTTATTGCCTTGGGTTTTATCTGGATAATCTCAGGTAACTAATTATGGTTTTGGTACAGTGGCATTTCTGGGAATGGACCCTATTTTTATACAAAAGCAGTCACTCAGCCTCAGTGGAGCAGACCTGTGACCTTGGAACAACCACTCTTTAACAAAGCTTGTTACCAGCTACTCCAACCAGACACACAGCTGAATGAGTATTTCCCACACTAGTGTCTATACTTATTTGAGGATGCCTCATAGTTTTATTCTACCATTTTAATGTAGACCATTGGCTGATGTTATTGGTTATATGGAATTAAACATTTAACTTAAAAAATATGTTCCTAGCTATGAAGTATAGGGTGTGTATTTCTATTTTCCTTTGTGTGTGTCGTAGGAGGCAGCCTGTCTCTTTCTCTCAAATGTTCCTGATTAATTGTTACAGAAAAAATACAGCTCTAATTTTATAAAATGGAGAAAAAATTGTATCTTTTCACCTCGATGGAACTTAGGGATGGATGGAGCGATTTACTGAAGCGTCTTCAAAAATATTTCACCTTGGGACAGAAAACAGAAAGGAAAGATTTAGCTTATTGCAAAATGCAGGGTTTTAACAGCTATGTATACTGTGTACCTATACAGGTGCCCTAAACAAAAAGCAGTGTTTCCTAACAAATCACAAGAGTGTTGTATGGTTTCTAACAATGTATCTAAGATATCTGCATGGCCCCATTATCCAAATGTCAGCAAGCTTCACAATATTTAATGCTTTCTCTCATAAAATCCCTACTAAGGAAAGAATGCCTCTGTCCTTCTTTAGCAGATAGAGAACTGGGAAGGAGTTCAAAGTGTTGCCTTACAAAGGCTGCTGCACTGAACTTGAACATCTGAACTTGTTCCTGAATTTGTGCCAGCACACGAGCTGCTGTGGCTCAGACCTGCATGCTGTGCTCTTTAGCCCTCCCCACTGCACTGAAAGGAAACCTCCAGGAGGGAATACATCTGTGTAACACCATATGCAATCATAAAGGCAGGTATAGCTGTGTAGCCGTACAGCTCTCTTAACGCAGGCATCAGTCCTGGCTAATGCAAAGCAATGCCAGCTTGTCCAGACAAACTACATGAACTCTTTGAGCTTCCTATTTGTTCTTCTTCAGGTTTGTTTCTCTTCTTCCCTGGGACAGGAGAGGTACTCTTTAGTTTTCAATTTCAAATCTTAGGTCTTTCAAAAGGATTTTTTTCAAAACTGTGAAAATCCAGATCAATCTTTACAGCTCCAGACTAGCAGAAAACAGAATGAGGCACAAAAGCAAACAAATCAGTCAATCAGTCAGTCAGTCTAATGGTTGGGATCTTTCTCTGGTAGGCAAATAATCCATAATACATCATGTCAAATATTTAAAATAAATGATCTCTCCATAGTTCAGGGACTAGTGCATGGTGTGTTGGCATTTCTCTTTATACAGGGTAATATTGCTTGCTGGAATGGGAGATTTTAATGAAGAATTTTGGCAGTGTCTTGAGTTATAGTCAGCTGTCATTTATTATCTACTATCATAGCAGCATGACAAGTTTTTCTTGGCATTCTAGGCACTTTCAGAGGACATTAGAAAGATATTTAAGTTGGGTGAGAGATGTAGTACCACATGAGGGCAGGATTTTGAAATCTAGGGATTAAGGGAAGGGATGCATATGATTACTAGAAAGCTCCTGTCTCCAAACTGCCAGTGAATGGCTAAACAAAAATTAAGCCAGTTTCCTCCTGGTTGGTGGGCACAAAAATTTCACTTTTGGTAGTCACCGAAACCTGATCCATCAACATGATAATGGGTCATCCTGCCAATTATTCAAAACCCTGCTAAATAACAAACACAAGGCTGAAATGTTATGAAGCATTAGGATTCGTCATTGGCCAACATTTGTATAAAGAGTAGCTGGGCCTGTTGGTTTAGGAAAGTTACAAATCCAAGATTTTCTGTTACCACCACACTTGAAACTAGTTACAATGCCTCTTTTAAAATATGTCAGATCAGTGTTCAGGAATTGCTGAGTTACAGAACAGACTTGATTGGAACTCATTGTCTCATCTTATGACTGTTTCTTTCTACTTTATTTCTTAAATAGTCAGTTATCAGAAGTAATCACACTTCACAAATTGAAAGCAATTTAATACAAAGAAGCACTAAATTTACTTCAGGAATGTTGCCTTGGTTTTCAAAGCTCACTAGGAAACCAGATTTCAGTATCTACTTTCTTTCCCCTGTCTATAAAAAAATGCATCTAAGTGCAGAAAAAATACTGCAAACTAAAGCAAGCAGCTATACAGTAGGTCCAGCAGTGAGCACTGAGTAGCTGAAACAGTAAGTTAGACATCAAAAAAGTCAGCATTTCATTTCTGATCCT
This sequence comes from Columba livia, assembly GCF_036013475.1. Classification (NCBI taxonomy): domain Eukaryota; kingdom Metazoa; phylum Chordata; class Aves; order Columbiformes; family Columbidae; genus Columba; species Columba livia. The sequence goes on along the minus strand of NC_088602.1, from coordinate 191,963,753 downwards.
TGGACTTAGCCTGCCACCACTGAGGCAAGACAAAATTTTGCAATGGTATGTGTTCAAGAGAGCC